>NC_090725.1:191668574-191686074 GCF_036898095.1 Palaemon carinicauda
GACGACAATGCCACCCCAGGTCAGACGGCAGAGGACCTGCAGTCGTTGGCTGATGCATACAACTCTGCCTACGAATGTTTTGGGATGCAAGTCAACACAGATAAAACCAAGACCCTCGTCCAACATCCACCAAGACTGATGCTCCCAAACTTCAATACCACAATGAATGACCAACCGTTAGAACAGGTGGACCAATTCTCCTACCTAGGGAGCATCCTAACATCAGCTCCCACAAGCAAAAAGGACGTGGAGAACAGGATCAGGGCAGCCCACTCCGCCTTTGGCCGACTCAACTGCCGCGTATTTAACAACCACGCACTGACAATGACCACCAAAATAATGGTGTTCAGGGCAGTAGTCCTCTCCACGCTCCTGTATGAATGTGAAACATGGACGCTATATAGAAACGATATTAAAAACCTAGAACGCTTTCAACAGATGAAACTAAGGCAGATCTTGAAAATCCCCTGGGAGAGCCACACCACCAACATTGAAGTCTTAGAACGTGCCTCGCTGACCAGCGTGGAGGCCACCATCATCCACCACCGCCTCCGCTGGATAGCACACGTGCATAGGATGGATCCATCTAGGCTCCCAAAGAAAATATTCTACGGAGAACTGACCCAGGGCACCAGACCACGAGGAGCCCCGAAAATGCGCTATAAAGATCAACTAAAGCGCACCCTGGCTCTAACTGACATCGATCCTTCCTCATGGGAAGAAACAGCCAGGGACAGGAAAACCTGGAGAAATACAGTACACCATGGCACCGTGGACTTCGAGGAGAGGAGGAGACAAAATGAGGAGGCTAGGAGGAGAAGAAGGAGAGAGCGATTAGAACAGCCCCGCCCACCACCTACCCTCCCTTGTGAACACTGTCCGCGACTCTTCCACCACAGACTAGGACTTAACAGCCACATCAGGCATAAGCACCCACCCCATAGATAGGAGGCTGATGGCTAACGACAGAACCCAATACTCGGACACGAGTGGGCGCCGACGACGACGATGACGACGACCTCATCAATAACCTCCCTCTGGTTGCTGGCACTACGGCCCTTTTGGGCGGGATAGAGGTAGGAATAGATATTCCTTCATTCCTGATTCTACTTGTCCTAGTTTACTGCACAATTTCATAAGACAATTCACCACCTCCTTTTCGCCATTCTTTAAAATCACTACTACACTTGCACTTGTAACTATCATTTGGTGGCCACTAGCCGTTTTCCCGAGAAAATCATTGAACATCCCGCCCTTCTCTTATAACTCTAAGTATAAGGTAATCACATATACACATTCTCTAACACTACCTTTCCTCAAGGCTGAAATTTAGTCCCGTATCCACTTGCCCTTTGGGAACGGCCCCGATACCAGCAACCAGGAATCATATAAATACATCAATAATACAGCATCCGCCTGACAAATCACACCTGACTTATTTAACCTCTCTCTGTTTGTTTTAGGTTCACTAAGCTTTGTATCGCACGTACTGCTACACAGCAAAGTTACCACAACCCCTTACTCGTACATTAAGCACCCACATAAGAACACATTGTTATCATTAAGTTTATTTAGAACACTTCAAAAGAAGAAATGAGGTCTATTCAAAAAAAAGAAAAAAAAAAATCCTACTCATCAACTCGAGGAATGTCACGTTTGCAGAGATAAGAAGTTACACTCTGACTGACACTTTTGAAAACTACCTTTTCCGGAACCCCATGTATGTGTGCCTGATGATGTTCAGCCACTGCGACGATAATAATGCTTTGTATCGCTTCTGTGTTAGATTTAACCATCATTACTCGTTACGGACCCAAATAACCTGGATCTAGTTTGTTTCCTAGTTTGTATGCCTAATCGTTTCAAATACACACAATCACCCACAAATACTTTTATCGGTGCAATTATGAACCGACCATCATACTCTGAGCTGTATTTTTCATTAGCTCTTTTTAAAAACGTTTCAGTGGTGTTCATTACTCTCTTGAAGAGATTTGTAAAAAGACATGGTGGTGCTCAGTTGAATAATTTGTCAACTGTTTTGAATTAATCTGAACCATATACGGTAACAAAGGATCCTGTCCATACACTAAAAAGAAAGGCGTGTTCCTGAGCAAAGCATTATATGCAATGTTCAAAGCTAGCTCAGCTGTAGGAAGCATGGCATGCCAATGAAGGCGGTCATCAGCCACTAAGTAATGTAAAATTTGCACCACTTCCTTATTACGCGATTCCACTAAGCCATTAGATGAGGGCTTATATACGGTCACTGAAAAGTGGCCAATTTTCATCAAGTCCGTGACCGATATCACACCTTATTTATAAACTTGAGACCATTATTATCAAAATTTTCGGCCAACCAAACCTAGTAATGAAAGAGCACAGCAACTGGGCTAATGAATTTGCTGATTTATCCAACATTATGTAAGTATGATGGTAACGAGTAAATTCATCTACAAATACACATATATACTTATGTTGCCTTATTCCAGTAGGAGAGGGGCCTACCACATCCATATATACACTATAAAATTTGATAGGAATCACAGGCCACTCTCTGGCTTCTGGTACAGTGATTTCATGTTCTTTGAAACAGTTACAGGCATGACAACATTTTTTACAATTTTCTATAGATTTTTTAATTTCTAACCATAAGAAGGATTCGCTTGCTCTCCTTAATGTTCTTTCAATCCATAAATGCCCTGCATACAGAGTTGCATGTATAATGTGGATGGCTCGATTAATTAAAGTGGGAGGAAAAACTACTCATGCAAAAAATTTCCCTCCCCTCTTCTCATAAGTTCAATTTAAGATATCATTTTCTATAAAAAGAAAATTATCTCGAGGAACATTCAGAAATGATGAATAACTCTGATTCTCCTTTAATCACCACTCCCACTCTTTCCACCTATTCCTCTTTTTTCTGTCCATCTCGGACTTCCTTTATGTCCCAACCTCCCAAGTCAATTACATCTGCATCATCAGGGTACTCATTCCGGACACACCTGGTCATGTCCTCGGCCACCCACACATTCAAGCTCTCTCTCTCTCTCTCTCTCTCTCTCTCTCTCTCTCTCTCTCTCTCTCTCTCATGGATCTCATTTTCTGATTGCTCCTCACGTTAATCACATCCCGTTTTCTATCTTGATAGGGGCCTTCAATATTTTGGGTTCGTTTTTCGTTCCTCTTTTGTGCCCGAGTTGTTACTCCTATTACTGCGTCTCTAGAGAAGGCATCAGCTACCTTGTTAGCTTTACTTTGTATGTGGTCAAACTCCTTTATGTTAAAATCTAAAAATCTTTCAGTCCATCTCACTTGTCTATATGTGAAGTCACCTTTGTAAAATAAATCCCCTATAGGGTGATGATCACCTTGTAACTCCATCGGCTGACCTAATAAAAAGAACTGATGCCTCTCTAGAATCCAAATAGCCAATGTTTCACAATCGAATCAACTATAATTATTTTATGTCCCTTTTAATGTCCTGGAAGCAAAACAAATGGGTTACTCTCTACTTTTATCATCTTATTGAGAAATTAAACCACCATTAGCTAGGCAATTCGCATCTGTTGTCACTAAAAATGGGCGATCAAATCTAGGATATGTGAGTAACTTATTGCTAGTTAAGGCAGCTTTCAAATGGTTAAAGGCCCTTTCTTCGTCCACTCCCCAATTTATTACTTTTTTTTTTTTTTTTTTTTTTTTTAAGCATATAAGGGTCTCACTATCCCTCCAAAACCTCTTATGATTTTACGGTAGTACCCAGCGAGCCCAAGGTACCCAGCTACTTCCTTAAGGGTACGTGGCCTGGGTACATCTTTAATAGCTTCTTCTTGACTGGGGCAGGTTTTGATACCTTCTGGGGTTATTATAAGACCTAAAAATTCGACCTGTTTACAGAAACATTCTGCACTTTCAAAAATTTATTTTCATAATACTCTTCTAAATCTTTACGAATATTGTTATTATGTTCTTCGGCCGTTTTCCCTGTAATTATGATATCATCTAAATAAATAAGAACATTATGGCCAATTAAGGGAGGCAAAATTGCTATCATTACTGTAGTAAAATGACTTGGAGCATTTTCAACACCGAAAGGAAGAAAATTAAACTGAAATAGTTGATCGTTGGCTATAAATGCCGTTTTAAATTTACTGTTGTGGAGGATTTATTTTTGCTTTATTTTAATTTTTGTTTTTTGCCAAATCCTGAGAGAGAGAGAGAGAGAGAGAGAGAGAGAGAGAGAGAGAGAGAGAGAGAGAGAGAGAGAGATTGTGTTAGCGAGCGAAAGTAGTTAGTGTATCGATCGTTGGTGGTGAGAAAGACTGTTGGTACAAATGAGATTGTTTGTTTTTTTTAGTTAGGTTACGACAGTGGTGAATGTTTCGGAGCGAATGCTTTTTTTATTTGACTGCAGCTTAAGGCAGTTGTGTGAACGCTGGATTATATATATTTTTCGACCAGCGTGGAAGTGTTTTTTTTTTATTTTCTAAGTAAGTACAGTTTTGTTTATCTTTGCTTATCGTGATTGTGAATGATAGGAACAATTTATTACTTATCTTTGATTATAGTGCGATAGTTCAGTTAGTTAGGAGTGTTCGTAAGTGTTTTTCTTTTTTATTTTGGCAGGCCGTGATTCCTCCTTTTGAGAGTTATTTTTTGAATGCCGATCTTTAGTTGACGACCTGGCCTGTAAGAGATTGTATTTAAGACTGCTCTTTGGATAGATTATTGTTGATGACCCGGACCGAATGAACTTCGATTGCTGCTATTGATGATGATAATGATAATGATGATGATGACGATGATGACGACATCCAAGAACCCAATTAGGGAGGCAGTGGTGGCAACTTGCCACACAGTTTAACCTGTTAATCACAGATTGAGGGTTGTGCCGTGAAAGACAGTTCGGCAGTTTGTGAACGACTGTGTTGCAAATAACATATATAAGCATACAAACTTTGGTGTTGGTGAACTCTAATATATATGTGTTTTGTGTTTTCATGTTTGGGTTGCGGTTAGTTTTAAGTTTTGTTAGGATTTATTTGATTGCGGAAAGGTTTTTTTGTTAATTATATAATTAGTTTCAAGTTTTTGATTAGTTTTAAGTGTTCATTTTGATTGTGGATGGTTTTTGGTATTGATTATTTTAGTTTTAAGAAATAGAGTTCTAAGGATATGTTTTGTTTTTTTGTGTCCTTTTGTCTAAGAGTCCAGTTTATGATAAAGTAAGGGGAAAGTTTGTTTTGTGGGACAATTGTCAGTTAGAGTGATTCAAGGGTGTGGGGGTTGTTTTGCAACATCTTCCTGAATGGGTATTTGAGAGTACTCAGATTTTAAATCAATAGTTGTAAAATACAAACCATTCTGTACCTTCACAAGTAATTCTTCAATCAAGGGCAATGGAAATGAACTATCCTTAATGACTGCATTCAACTTCCTATATTCAACACACAATCTTACCAAGCTATCCTTTTTCCTAACAGCTACAATTGGAGAAGTCCATGGGGATTCGCTCTCCTCGATAATCCCTTGTTCCCCTAATTTGCTAATTTCCCTTTCTATGTCTCCCTGAAAATGAATGGGTACCTTATAAGGCCTTGACCTGATCGGCTCCACCTGCCAGTTTCAATGCTAAAGGGAAATCGATCAATCCTCCCGGGTGGCTCGTAACCAATTGCAATTACATGGGAATAAATATTAACAATGTTACTAACTACAAGTTGATATTCTGGCGGACATAGTTTTTGCCCTGCATAATCAAGCTCCGAGTGCGTTCGTCTGCGGGGGCTGGAGTTGTGGCTCCCAAGATCCCATTATTAGTAATTTCATATAACTCAAATTCACACTCAGAATCACTTCCCAACACAACTCTTTTCTTTGACAATTCACCCATGTTAATGTCCGCTCTGTTCTCTTTTATTTTTGACAAGCCCTGTAAGATTACATGTGCCCATTTTTATTATTATTATTATTATTACTATCCAAGCTACAACCCCAGTTAGAAAAGCAAGATGCTATAAGGCCAGGGGCTCCAACAGGGAAAAATAGCCCAGTGAGGAAAGGAAATAAGGAAATAAATAAAAGAAGAGAACAAATTAACAATAAATTATTCTAAAAAAAAGTAACAACATTAAAACAGACATGTCATATATAAACTATTAACAACATCAAAAATAAATATGTCATCAATAAACTATAAAAAGACTCATGTCCGCCTGGTCAACAAAAAAGCATTTGCTCCAGCTTTGAACTTTTGAAGTTCTACTGATTCAACTACCCGATTAGGAAGATCATTCCACAACTTGGTAACAGCTGGAATAAAACTTCTAGAGTACTGCGTAGTATTGAGCCACATGATGGAAAAGGCCTGGCTATTAGAATTAACTGCCTGCCTAGTATTACGAACAGGATAGAATTGTCCAGGGAGATCTGAATGTAAAGGATGGTCAGAGTTATGAAAAATCTTATGCAACATGCATAATGAACTAATTGAATGACGGTGCCAGAGATTAATATCTAGATCAGGAATAAGAAATTTAATAGACCGTAAGTTTCTGTCCAACAAATTAAGATGAGAATCAGCAGCTGAAGACCAGACAGGAGAACAATACTCAAAACAAGGTAGAATGAAAGAATTAAAACACTTCTTCAGAATAGATTGATCACCGAAAATCTTGAAAGACTTTCTCAATAAGCCTATTTTTTGTGCAATTGAAGAAGACACAGACCTAATGTGTTTCTCAAAAGTAAATTTGCTGTCGGGAATCACACCTAAAATTTTAAAAGAGTCATACAAAGTTAAAGAAACATTATCAATATTGAGATCCAGATGTTGAGGAGCCACCGTCCTTGATCTACTTACAATCATATTTTGAGTTTTGTTAGGATTCAACTTCATACCCCATAATTTGCACCATGCACTAATTCTAGCTAAATCTCTATTAAGGGATTTACCAACCACAGATCTATATTTAGGGGATAGAATTGATGCAAAGAGAGTAGCATCATCTGCATATGCAACAAGCTTGTTTTATAGGCCAAACCAGATGTCATGTGTATATAGTATGAAAAGTAATGGGCCAAGAACGCTACCCTGTGGAACACTGGATATCACATTCCTATAATCCCTATGGTGCCCATCAACAACAACTCTTTGAGATCTATTATTTAAAAAATCAATAATAATGATAAGAAACGACCCACCCACTCCCAACTGTTTCAGTTTGAAAACAAGGTCCTCATGATTAACACGGTCAAAGGCAGCACTAAAATCAAGGCCAATCATACGAACTTCCTGATCACAATCAAGGGATTTCTGTACAGCATTGGAGATTGTAAGGGCATCACATGCTCCAAGGTCTTTAGGAAAACCAAATTGCAAACTAGGGAGTAGATGATTACCTTCAGCAAACCTATTAAGACGTTTTGCCAGAAGACGTTCAAAAACTTTAGATAATATGGGAGTTATGGAAATTGGGCGGTAATCAATGGGACTTGAGCTACCACAAACACATTTACATAGAGAAGTAACATTACCAATTCTCCAACATGTGCTAAAAGCTCCTCTTCTTGCTAACTTGCGCAAAATAACAGATAACTTTGGAGCTAATAAATCTGCTGTCTTTATAAAAAACAAAGGAAAAATACCAGTTGGGTCTACACCTCCATATGCATCAAGGTCCACCAACAGAGCTTTAATCACACGAGATCAAAAAGCTAAACTAGTTAGTTTAGCCTCAGGAAAACAGGAATGAGGAAGGTCAAGTTTTTCGTTACTCTGTTTACTGTCAAAAACATCAGCCAAAAGGGTTGCCTTTTCCTTTGGACAGTGAGTGACTGAGCCATCAGGTTTAAGTAAAGGAGGAACTGTTACATCTACACCAAAGAGTGCAGATTTAAGGGTAGACCACCATTTATGTTCCTGAGTTGTACCAGAAAGGGTTTCTTTTATGGATAAATTGTACTCCTTTTCAGTTGAGGCATAAATTCTCTGAGCAAAAGCTCGAAGCTTAGTATAGTTGTTCCTGGTCCAATCTGATCTGTTACCCTTCCAAAGGTGATAGGCCTCTTGCTTCTCCAAATAAGCACGTCTACAATTATCATGGGGTTTAACTACGACATTGGTTCCCTCCAGGAGAGGCTGACACGGGGTCACTGATATACTCGTAAGTGTCTAGGGAGTCAATACTTCTCCTCTTTCAGGTACAGCTGTTACCTTACTTAATTGTCTCTCCTTTCACGTACAAGCAATTTCTCTCGTGACTTTCTATCGGCAAAATGCACCTTCCTACTTTTGCTGTTATTCTATCTTTCTCCCTACAAATGTGTATTTGATTACTTATTATAAAATCCAAACCAAATATAACCTCGATTCCTGGAATCCCCAAGGTGGGCAAGACAAAACAATCATGTGTACACTTCACATATCCCACCTGAAAGTTTATGATTTCTATATGCCTTACTTGTAGTTTATTTCCTCCTGGCGTATTGAGGATGGTGGATGCCGCTGACTTTGGTGGGTTTGAAGAGATTCCTTTTTCAAGAAGCGAGACGCTAGCTCCTGTGTTGATCAGCGCTCGAATGGACCTATCTGGTAGGTCAATCCTGACTGCTAAAATTCCGAGCAGCCCATTAGGATATGTGGGGCACGGGCCAACGATCTCGCTTGCAATACCACTGCCCAATGCTCCTATCTCTAATGCTACAGGGGTGAGTTCGGTGGTACCGGTGTGCTACCACTGCCCGCTTGACTGCTTCTGTTGTCCACCTGTGGGGCATTGATCTCCCTCGTCTCCTCCTTCCTCTGTTTCCTTTTTCTCGGATATTGGGTGCGGGATGGTGCGCATATGCTACAGCCCGCCCAGCCTCGGCGTCTTTTGTTGGGCACTCTCGAGATAGATGACCGTGGGCCTGACAATTGTAACAGCGGGGGGATCCTTCGGTGGGGCACTTCACTCGTTGGTGCATCTCTCCCCCACACTGTCAACATCTGAAGACTCTTCTCATCTGCTGACTACGTTCTTCCCTCTCCCGGTTTGGGGGCTGGTGAGTGCCTCTCATGGCTGCTACCTTTCCAGAATCGGGGCAGTTATTCTCATCATTTTTCCCTCTGGCAAACTGTCTAGAAGGTTTTATTTTGCCCTCAATACATCTGCTAATGAGCGATTGTCACAGAACAAATAACCACATAAATACAGGTTTACTAATCTGCAAATGCGTTTACGGCAATTGATTTTTTATCACCTTCTGGGAGATTGGCAATCCGTATCACAAACGAATCCCAATCTCAAAAACTTCAAGGTGTAAAACTGAGAACTTGACTGACCCTCTCGAGTTTATGGTTTGTAGGTTTTTTCCATATCTTTCCTGGCATTGGATAAGGCACATTTCTCAATTAAACGTCGTTTTATTTCAGTATATCATCCTGAACTGTCTCGTGGCCAACACATTACCTCCATTGCTCCATCAATATTCTGAATTGTTAGATTTTGTAGATATCTCCACTGTGATAGAAATATACCCTCACCAATAGACTTACAACATGTAACCTATCAGCTTAACAGTAATGGCGCAAAACAATTTATGACAGTCAAAGTACTTTTAAAAAGGTCATTAATCTCACTGTATAAAACATACTGCTACATATTTCTTATACAAGTAATGGAACATATATGTATATATATATATATATATATTAGATATATATATATATATATATATATATACATATATATATACATATATACATATATATATATATATATATATACATATATATAGATATACATATATATATATATATATATATTATATATATATATATATATATATATATATATATATATATATATATATATTATATATATATATATATATATATATATTATATATATATATATATATATTATATATATATATATATATATATTTATATATATATATATATATATATATTTATATATATATATATATATATATATGTATATATATATGTATATGTATATGTATATATATATATTTATATATATATATATATATGTATATATATATATATATGTATATATATATGTATATGTATATATATATATTTATATATATATATATATATATATAGTGTGTGTGTATGTATTTATGCATATATACAGCTATATATACTATATATATGTATATATATACACACACACACATATATATATATATATATATATATTTGGGCTCGGCCATATTCCTTTAGGTAGCTTTCTAAGGAATATTTGCTACAGTGATACTCCCAGAAAATTAACCATAGGTCTCCAGAATTCTAACTCGTGGCGCGAGTATCCTTAATATATCTTTAAGGATATCGCATAATATAAGGGGACGTATTTTTGGATACGACACATAGCAATCTTCATCCCGAATAGATTTAACTCTTTGAGGGGGAAGAGTGGCGAACGAAAGTGGAGCCATTATCAAGGTACCCAGTGGACCTCCTCTCCATACTACTACGGCCCATCATTCTTTTGAACTGTAGCATGTAAGCTAAGTGCGCTCCCACGTTTCTCTCGGTGTTGTTACTTTTTCTTGGAATATTATCACGCAATCTCCAGTATTTTCATCCCATGGAAAGTAGAGTATTTGATCTTTCCTATGTATGATTTCAAGACTCCCTTTTCACAGTTAAATTTGTATAATTTAAGTGTGTTTAGTGGAACGCAGCCGACACCGGAGGCGGGCATTATGAGACCGCTGTCACACGCCATAAATGCATTTTATTTAGTCAGTAGTGCGATGCTCCTGGTATTTAGCTATAAAGAAACTTTTTAGCTAGTTAAGCAGATTATACTGGCGAAGATTTGCATATATACATCATAATATTTCCTCTTCCGATATGTAACGTTACTTTCGTATATGACTGGGACCCCGGTGGTACCAATCATAGCCGCGGTCTTCTCCGGAGTTAGGCTAGCTTAACCCGTTTTGTTTACGTTAGTAAAGTTAATCCCATTGTTTAACCTCTTTGTATCATTTCCTATTAATTTGGTTGGGGATATATATCCCCTAGAATTTAAGGGTATAATTCGATACTTTTCTCTTTTAGAGAAAAGAGGCTAAACCCTTTCTCCTCCCTGAGCGCCGTTATCACAAGGGGCAACCCTATCTTTCGTCATCGCCACAAAGTAGTAAACTTCGGCTTGACTTAGATAGTTTTTTATTGTCTATCTTCTTTGGCGCCGAGTATCCCGGCTTCGAAATATGACGGTAACTCAGGGTGTAGTGTCTTATAGCTGACAATGTCGCCAACAGGGGAATCTTTGTTCCTCTGCCGCTCATGAGATTGTCGGCATGGGAAGCTATCCTTCCTTAGTTTACAGGCCAAAGTAGGCGGCATACCTGCCGCTGACTTTCTCCCCTGTAAACTATAAGACACGTCTTACAGCCGACAATGTAGCCGATAGGGGAATCTTTGTTCCTCTGCCGACCACGACGGCGTCGGCACAGGAAGCCATGCTTCCTTAGTTTACAGCCGAAAGCAGGCGGCATACTTACCGCCGCCTTTCTCCCCTACAAACTATAAGACCGTTTTCCCTCACCCCTCTGTCCTTTAGTGTCGGCCTAGCCGTCACAACATTCTTTCACAGGTATTCTGACTGTCATCCCGGCTTGCTGGGTTGACTAAGTTGCCAGCCGGGACTCTACCAGCGGTGGTTAGGTTGCCGGCTTGGCCATCTCCTCCTTATGTCCTTCCTTCACCGGAAGCAAATGCCCCAGGGGGAAGACTGAGCCAGCCCTGACGGCTGCCGGTGGGGAACCCATCATACTGTTGAAAATTCTTCAGTTCTCTCTCGGTCTGCCATCCACAGCCCTTGTAACCGGCAGTACAGCTGGCGGCAAAAGCTGTGGTTGGATGGAATCTAGAATCAGATGCATTCCTCCCCTTCCATTAAAACTCTCTTTCTGACAAGGAGACAGTAGGCAGCATTAGCCCTCCTACACTTCCAATTGTGCTAGAAATCCTCCTTTCCATTCTTTCCCTCTCTATCAGTTAGTGCCACCAGGCACTAGCCTAATGCCGGTAGTGTACCGGTAAAACTACAGTATACAACAATACAGTAGCCAGTAAAACTACAGTATATAACAATACACTAGTAGGAAAACTACAGTATATAACAATACAGTAGTTGGTAAAACTACAGCAGGCAACAATACAGTAGTTGGTAAAACTACAGTATACAACAATACAGTAGTACAAGTATTTCTAACATACTCCGTGTATCCTTTCACAGTCTATTGTTGGGACCGCATAACATGCTGAGGTTGAAGTATTCCCTCAACGCCCTGATGAATCCTTTGATTATCGGGACACATATGAAACACCTTTCAGTATTAATATTCTACAGGTGGTGGAGTTAGTGTGAATATTCACTAACTCCGGCTCTACGTACAGGAGTTATTCCACCCTGTATTTTCCTTTATAAGGAATTTAAATATTAATATTGAATGAGGTCTTAGAAATTGCCTGGGAGAGGAAACAGAGATATGTGTCTTTCCTATTTCTTTTCTAGCTTACTATCCTAAGCTAATGAATATAATAGTAAGTGTTACTATTGATAAGTATGCATTTATATCAATGATAAAAACAACTGAATACTCATTTCACCCTTTCTTTCCTTACAGGAGGAGACAATGGTGAAGTGTACAGTTGTATTCTGCAACCACAAGAGTAAGGACTTTTGTGGGCATACGATGTGCAGGTCTCATGCCCCCTGCTGCATCGTATCTGGATCCCTGAGGTACTGGGACCCGAAGGGTTGCTCCAACTGCTCGACCTTGCTGACCAACAGCTTCGGGGAAGAGATCCCTAACACTACGGAGTCAAGGGATACAACAAGGGAAACCCTTCGAAGGTGGGTAATAGGGTTCCAGAAGAACTCTCCAGGACCTTACCTACCTAAAGAATCTTTAAGGTGTCTTCAGTTCCCTAAGGCTCAATCCAGTGCAGTTGTGCCCCAGGTGCAGGTCCAGCCTCCCTTCATCCAACTGACAGTGGACGCGGACATCAACAAGGCACTGCAAGGCATAAACATCCACCAAGAATAGATGTCGGAGGTGTCACCGACACCGAACAGGACCTACTGCAAGAAGGCCCTAAAGAAGAAGTGGTTCAACCACCTACGGAGGAAGAAGGATCCGTTTCGACGGTAACTGAGGACCCTACGTTCACTGTGACGGCATATCAACCTGTGCCGTCAACCTCTTTAGCCCCAACTCCCCAACTGGATGTGCAGGTCGGCAGGAGTGAAGCGCTCCTAGAGTCCATCTAGCAGATGTTGGCAGTGTTCCGGAAGGAACAAGAGGAGATAAAGCAAGATCTCAAAGAGACGAAGAGAGCGTTAAAGTAAGGGAAACGCTCTAACGCTTCCAGGGGCTTTACTAAGCCCCTTAGAGTATCTGACCTCCCTCACTGCTCCAAAACCAACCCCTGGAGGTATACAGAGCACATGCCCATGATGAATGGGAAGCTTAAATATCTCTGAGAAGTTGGGTGCCAAACCCCTTGAGGATCTCCAATTTTGGCCCAGCTTTTTAGCATACCCAGATTGCTATGTGAGACTGCGGGATGAACCAGCATCCCGCAAGGAGACGGTACCTAAGGAAGTCATTGTCTTCGAGCATGACAAGGAACAGGCTATCCTAACCAAGACCCTGAAAGGAGCCGGATATACCAATTCCAAAGTCTCGGCATTGAGCAAGAGGCACCCAACTTCAATGCTCCTTCCTCCAGAGCTTTCCCCTTTCCGGTGAAAACCCTTGATTGTGTCATAAAAGCAGTCGATGAAGGCAAACCGTGCCCAGTCCTAGAGGAATGCAAACCATTATCTCTAGCCATGCCTACCTGCGAGGAGAAGTGGAAAGAAGTACATCTAACCTTCTCCATCTCTAAGTTGGATCCGGAGATAGCAGGCCAGCAGTTCAATAAGAACCTTCCAAAGTTGCCAGAACATCTTTTGAGAAGGGAACAGGAGACAAAAGAGAGACTTGCCGCTTCTTTGTCTCATCAGAACTGCCTGTAAATGTGTGCAGGTCTAACCAATGCCCTATATATGTACATGGTCATAGCCAAGTCCCACATGGGTACCCTTGTGTAGGACTTATATGCCTTTGTGAGGTCAAGGAGGACCTGTAGAGAGCATGTGTTTGCCGCAGCAATGGTAAAACACGAACCCAGGAAGCTGATCACATCATGCATCTATGGCAAAGACCTTTTCCCACGAGATGTGGTTCAAGAAGTTATTGCCAAAGCTGCCACGGAGAATAGGAACTTTCTCCAAAAGTGAGGCATGTCTTCTAAGAGGAAATCATCCTCAGACAGTGGTCCCTAGCCTAAGAACAAGAAGGCAAAAAAACCACGTAGACCTGCACAACTTCCGACCGTGACCATGGCCACTGTGCCTATGTGGTAACCAAGCCGCAAACCACCTTTCAGATGGTCCCTCAGCAGCTAATGGCCCAAACACCTGTTTTCAACACCTGTTTCTAGAGGCACATGACTACCTTTCGGCCCTACAAAGGTAGAGACCCAAAAAGAGGCTGCTCAAGAAACCCCTCATGGGGTAGAGGAGGACGCGGTTACAGAGGCAAGTCCTCAGGAACCTCTAAGCAATGAGAGGTTCCAGGTAGGAGGCCGACTCTTCCACTTTTGGGATCGTTGAACCTTCGATCCCTGGGCCCACAGCCTAATCACGAATGGACTCGGGTGGAAATGGAACAAAATTCCAACCCCCCCCCCCTTTCCAGAATTCTTCCAACACTCCACCCCCTTGTTGAAAGAATATACCTCAGAACTCTTGAACAAAAGCTAATAAGGAAAATGAAGTCCATCAGATTCCAGGGACGGCTGTTCTGTGCTCCCAAGAAAGACTCGGACAAACTCAGAGTCATTCTAGACTTGTCTCCACTCAACAAGTTCATCAAGAACAACAAGTTCCGGATGCTTACCGTACAACACATAAGGACCCTTCTACCAAAAGGGGCGTACACAGTCTCAATAGACCTGGCCTATGCTTACTGGCACCTACCAGTCAGTCTCCCCGTCTCCTCCTACCTAGGATTCGGGATACTGAAGACAAAGTATGTCTTCACAGCCCTCCCCTTTGGGCTAGACCCCCAAGGATATTCACAAAACTTGTGGATACAATCATCCAACAACCACGTTCAGAAAGAATTCAGGTAGTAGCATACCTGGACAATTGGCTGGTGTGGGCAGCATCCAAGACGACTTGTCTACAAGCAGCCGGAAAGGTGATCCAGTTCTGGGAGCACCTAGGCTTCAAGATCAACCGCGAGAAGTCTCGCCTTTCTCCAGCTCAGACGTTTCAATGGTTAGGAATCCATTGGAACTTATAGTCACACCATCTCTCCATTCCACTGAAGAAGAAGAGAGAGATAGCGGGATCTGTCAAGAGACTAATCAAACACAAGAGGATTTCAAGATGCCAAGAGGAAAGAGTATTGGGTTCTCTCCAGTTCACAGCAGTGACAGACCCAGTGCTAAAAGCACAGTTAAAGGATGCATCAGGAGTCTGGAGCAGATACGCATCAAACGCTCAAAGAGATAAACAAAGGTTGACACCAACCCAATTGCGCACGCTATTAAGGCCGCGGTCAACAGCCAAGAGCCTAGCACGAACAATTCCCTTACAACCACCTCAGCGATCAGTGATAATACACACAGATACCTCCCTGGAAGGATGGGGAGGCCATTCGTAAGAAAGGAAAGTGCAGGGGAATTGGTCGCACCAGTTCGAAACCTTTCACATCAACATCTTGAAGGCTATGGCAGTCTTCCTAACGTTGAAGAAACTATCCCCTCGCAGGTCAGTCCACATCAGATTGGTTTTGGACAATGAAGTGATAGTAAGATGTCTAAATCGACAAGGCTTGAGATCATCTCACATCAATCACGTGATGTTAGCCATCTTCTACCTGGCAAGGAAGAGAAGATGGCACTTATTAGCAGTTCACCTGCAAGGGTTCTGCAATGTGACGGTGGATGCTCTATCCAGGCGAAAACCGATAGAGACAGAATGGTCCCTAGATGCAGACTCATTCTCCTTCATCTCGGAAAAAGTCCCAGAACTGCAGATCAACCTCTTCGCAACGAGCGACAACAAGAGACTACCTCGTTATGTAGGACCCTCAAGCAGAAGCGATAGACGCCATATCTCTCAACTGGAACAAATAGAATCGAATCTACCTGTTCCCACCTACCAATCTCCTGCTAAAAGTCCTCGACATACCAAGATCCTTCAGAGGAACAGCTGCAGTAGTGGATCCTAAATGGCCCAGAAGCAATTGGTTCCCTCTAGTTCTAGAATTGAAACTGAAGCTGCTTCCTCTGCCGAACCCAGTTTTATCCTAACTGGTTCAGAAGTTGACTGTTTACGCTTCATCCTTGAGAACCAACAACCTACATCTCCTGATTTTCTCGCCCTAGCAGCTAAGAAAAGGTTTGGGATCTCAAAGGACAAGATCGACTTCATCGAAGAATACAAGTCAAGTTCAACAAGGACACAATATGAATTGTCTGGGAAGAAGTGGGTTTCCTTTGTGAAAGCATGGAAACCGACAGAAATATCAATAGACTTCTGTCTCTCCTTCATCCACCTACACGAACAAGGCATTGCTTCCACCACAATAACTGCGTGTAACTCAACTTTGACTAGACCTCTTCTGTACGCCTCTCAGGTGGACCTTTCAGGTGAAATCTTCAATGAGATACCAAAAGCATGCGCTAGACTCAAACCGGCCACCCCTCCAAAGCCCATAACATGGTTGTTGGATAAAGTCTTGCACTATGCTTCAAATATGAACAATGAAGATTGCACCCTAAAGGATCTAACGCAGAAAGTGATATTTCTGTTTGCTATAGCCTCAGGGGCTAGAGTTAGTGAAATAGTAGCCTTATCCAAAAATGAAGGCCATATTCAGTTCTTGGAAACAGGAGAACTGAATCTGATCCTACCTTTCTCGCCAAAAAAAAGCTGCCCACCAAAAGGTGGGGTCCTTGGAGAATCTTCCCTCTGAAGGAAGATGTCTCTCTATGCCCAGTAGAGTGTCTCAAGGTCTATCTTCAAAGAACTTCAGACTTCAAGGAGGGACAGCTCTTCCGAGGCGAAACCTCAGGATCAAACTTATCTCTAAAACAACTGAGGGCAAAACTCACCTACTTTATTCGCAGAGCGGATCCTGACAGGACACCCGCAAGTCACGATCCAAGGAAAGTTGCTTCTTCGTTGAATTTCTTTCAACACATGGACTTTGAGAGGCTCTGCTCATATACAGGGTGGAAATCATCCAGAATCTTCTATAGCCATTATGCGAAGCAAGTGCACGAGAAAAAATACTTTGTGGTGGCGGCAGGTAGTGTCATAAAACCTGTCGTCTTGTGCTGCGATGAGCAGTGGACTGTTTTGAGACTCAAGAGTGTATTGGGTGAATAGGTGTTAACACCTTC
>NC_090725.1:191698574-191706074 GCF_036898095.1 Palaemon carinicauda
CCAAGGATCTCCCCACTGTTACACTTGTCAGGCCTACGGTCATCTATCACGAGAGTGCCCAATATAAAACTCCAAGGGCGGGCTGTGGCACACACACACACCAACATCCGACGAAAAGGAAACAGAGGAAGGGGGAGACGAGGGAGATTGATGCCCCCGCATGACATCAGAAGCAGCAGCCTAGGCAGCAGTTAGTGTGACTACGATGGACTTGGTAGAGCAGGCAATGGGACCTCCATCGGTGTCCCCAACATCATCCACGCAGAACTAGGGACAGGAGCAGGGGGCAGTGGTATTGCAAGCAAAGTCGTTGGCACGTGCCCCACATATCCTAATGGGCAG
The DNA here is from genome assembly GCF_036898095.1 of Palaemon carinicauda. Taxonomy (NCBI): domain Eukaryota; kingdom Metazoa; phylum Arthropoda; class Malacostraca; order Decapoda; family Palaemonidae; genus Palaemon; species Palaemon carinicauda. The sequence goes on from NC_090725.1 coordinate 191,698,917, forward strand.
CTAGGAATGTTAGTAGTCAGGATTAACCAACCAGATAAGTCCATTCGAGCGCTGATTGACACAGGAGATAGCTTTCGCTGATTGAAAAAGGATTCTCCACAAACCCCCTACTCAGTGGCATCCGTAATCCCGACACACCAGGAGGAAATTAACTACAGGTAAGGTATACAATGATCGTCAACTTTAAAGTGGGATTTGCAAAGTTTAAACAGGATTTTTTTTTGTCTTGCCCACCTTCGGAATTCCAGGAATCAAGGCTATCCTTGGGTTAGATTTTATTATTAGTAATCAAATATACATTTACGGGGAAAAAGATACTATAACAGCAAAAGCAGGAGGGTGTATTTTGCCGATAGAAAGTCGTGAGAGAGTAAGTGATTGTGCAGGAACGGAGAAACGATTAAATAAAATAAGAGCTGTACCTGAAAGAGGAGAAGTGTTGCCTTCCCATATACTTACAAGCATATCAGTGACCCAATGGTAGCCTCTCCCGGAAGGAACCGTGGTCGTAGTTAAACTCTATTCCTCCCCTGTCCCGCCCAAAAGGCCCTTATTGACCACAACCAAAGGGGGGTTTATTGATGAGGTTGTGTAATACTGATGTTGAAATGATTTTTTTTTCACTTTGGGTATTCTGTATTTTAGTTGCAAAGGTCATTAGAAAAAGTGAGTGAAATTATTTTATATTATATTGGGTTCATTTTTATATGCAACATTTCATTTTTTATTTTATTGCGGAAGACGTCTGTTTTTTGCGTGTTTTTTGAGTGATTTCTATGTATATATTTTATGTTGCATTTCTGTCTAGTAGGTTACATGCCATGCCCTATTCCGGGTTGGAGTGTCCTCCAAATATCATAGACTTGATAGAGCATTTGCGCACCTCCTCCCGGAGTGAGGAGCTTGTGGTTGGGAATAATGTCCTAATCCTTGTATGCAAAATACATGTTTTATACAGTGAGATTAATGAATTTTTTAGGAGTACTATGAGTGTCACAAATTATAGTGCTGACGTAAACCAGTTTCATAAGGTAATGTGTTGAGACCATATTGGTGACATATTTCCATCACAGTGGAGAATTCCACAAAGCCTAACAATTCAGCAATTTGGTAGAGCAATATTGTATCTTACTTGCCAAGGGTTAGACAGTACCATTCGAGAGATCATTAGACTAGGTACTCAACTTAGAGTATTGGCTGTGTTCAGTGTATTCACAAACCTTTTTGTAATAAAGTAAATAAAACCATGTTCCGATCTCTCATTATCCGTTGACATGGGACATATATATATATATATATATATAGATTGTACCAACCGTGTGTCACACGATCGTACATAAATTATTTTGTATATATTATGCTTGTATCTGCGTTCTTCCTTCGCACTAAAAAGAACCTGAATAATCATGTCTCTGGTTTTCCTCTGTAACATTGTCTGTCTTGTGAACATGAAAATGCCTGTTGCCTTGAGGTTTTGTATCTAAAGGAGAGTGTTCTATAATAAAGTTACTCAGTTGATTGCTTCCTGCCACTTACTACCTCCCATCCGCCGCAGTTTTGCTACTACCACTTCAGATTCGGGGCAACCGCGAAGAAATGTGCCAAGGATTGTCAGTGGCCAAAAAACGTGTAAGTAGGCCCTCGCTCGTGGCGGTGGCCTCCCGTGCTTCTAATCTTTTCTTTTTACAGGATGCAGGAACGGGCGTGCGATTTTTGGTAGACACGGGTGTTTGTCGTTCTCTTTTGTCAAGAAAATTCTTCAAGGCACAACGTAGTCTGTCTACATCTACGGACGTCCGCTTGGTAGCTGCCAACGGATCTGCGATACCCACCTACGGTTACGAGAACCTCGCATTATCGTTCGGAAACGGTAAATTCAATTGGAAGTTTCTCGTTGCTGACGTCACATTGCCAATTCTCGGTGCGGATTTCCTCTTTCATTTCCACCTTCTGGTCGATGTCGCCCACCGACGATTGGTCAACGCAGACTTGTACTTGTCTACACCACTTCAACCTGCCCCCTCTAACCTCGCTCTCCACATCAGCGTACCCACAGATGCCTACGCCCACCTCCTCACGTCGTACCCGGAAGTTTTCCGTCCAGAACTTCGCCAAAAGCCCACGGTTCCTGCCAAGCACGGTATTTATCACCATATCAAGACAACGGTGTGGCGGGATGTTGCAAGAACAAGCCCCACACCCTTAAATCACACTAAACAGACAAATGTCTCCTCTGCACAAACTTTCCCCTTACTTTATCATTAACCAGACTCTTAGACAAAAAGGACATAAACACAAACCATAACCTTAAAACTATATTTATGAATACCAAAACAATCACTTAATACTAAAAAATCACCAACCATATTCCATAACCAAACAAAAATCACACTTAGCACTACAATCTTAACTTACTATATATAGAAAACACATTCAAATAACCACATGAAAAACAAACTTAAAAGCTAAAAATTCCCTTCAACTCCAAACATAAATGTAATTAATATATGTATTTCTGAGTGGACTCCTTCGTCCACACAAGGGCCAACAGTCTTTAATTGCCCAAAAAAACCACAACCTTATAGCAACCGCGACACTGACAAATATCAACACAACTGCATTGATTGATTTTGGGTCGTATGCGTGGTCATCATAATCATCATCATCATACGTAATCTTGTTCAACAGGCCAGGTCATCAACGCTTGGTCAATCCGAATGAGCAGTCTAACACAATTAATTACATGCCAGGTCATCAACAATTATCCAAATCCAAGCAGCCGTGCCAAGTTCCTTATTATAGCCAAGTCGTCATCAATTACCGTTACATTTAAAGAAAATCTCTCCAAAGGAGGAATCACGGCCTGCCAAAATAAAAAAGAACAACACTTACGAACACTCCTAACTAACTGAACTATCGCACTATAATCAAAAACAAATAATAAACTGTTCCTATCATTCACAATCACGACTAGCAAATATAAACAAAACTGTACTTACTTTTTAAATAAATAATCACTTCCACGCTGGTAAAGAAAAATGATAATCCAGCAATCACTACTGCCTCTTGCTGCAGTCAAATAAAAAAAAGCATTCGCTCCGAAACATTCACCACTGTCGTAACCTAACTAAAAAAATGTAAACAAACAACCTCAAATATACCGACAGTCTTTCCCACTACAAACAATCATTCGCTAACTACCACTCTCTCTCTCTCTCTCTCTCTCTCTCTCTCTCTCTCTCTTTCTCTCTCTCTCTCTCTCTCTCTCTCAGGATTTGGCAAAAAACAAAAATAAAAATAAAACAAAAATAAATCCTCCACAACGGGACCCCCAGTCTTCGCAAAATTCAGATGTTTGGCACCGGAACGATTGGCAGCTGCCAAACAGACATTTGCCGAAATGGAGGAAATGGGCCTTTGCCAAAAGGCCTCCAGCCCATGGTCGTCACCCTTACATATCGTTCTGAAGAAAGACGGCTCCCTCCGTGCGGGGATTACAGGCGCCTGAACATGCAAACAGAACCGGATCACTACCCCCTCCCAAACATTGCCGACGTGACCTCCTACCTGCACAAAGCGAAGGTTTTCTCTACGCTCGACCTCCTGAAGGGGTATTATCAGGTGCCCATGAACCCAGAAGACATCCCCAAGACTGCCATCACCACTCCGTTTGGTACATACACCTTCAATTACTCCTGTTTTGGCCTTCGTAATGCTGGGGCCACGTTTCAACGTCTCATGGATGGTATCTTAGGGGACCTCCCTTTTTATGTAAGTTATGTGGACGACATACTTGTGTTCTCCACCTCAAAAGAGGAACACCTCCGACACGTGCGCATCGTGCTCGACCGCCTGCAACAAAACGGCCTTGTAGTCCGGTATGACAAGTGTACCTTTGGCGCCAACGAAGTGTCGTTCTCAGGGCACCGCATCACTCCTGAAGGAGTCCATCCCCTCCCTGAGAAGGTAGCAGCTGTTCAGAACTTCCCCGCGCCCTCGACCATCAAAGCTCTGCAGGAATTCTCGGGCATGATCCACTATTATCACCGTTTTCTGCCAGCCATTGCCGCCACTCTTGCTCCCCTCTACACCTCCCTCAAGGGCAAGCCAAAGGACCTGAAGTGGGGTCCCCTTCAAGAAGCAGCCTTCTGCAATGCAAAGAAGGCCCTATCAACTGCTGCAGCTCTCACTTTTCCTATCCCACACGCCCCCTTCCTTCTCTCCACCGATGCCAACGACGTCGCTATTGGTGCAGTACTCGAGCAGGTGGTCAATGGCTCGCCCCGCCCATTGGCCTTCTTCAGCAGAAAACTGTCCAAGGCAGAATCGGGTTATTCTACCTTCGATCGAGAATTGCTGGCGGTGCACTTGGCTGTCCGTCACTTTCGTCATTTCTTAGAAGGTACGCCCTTCGTCATTCGCACAGACCACATGCCTCTGGTGCACCGCCTTCACTCGACAGTCTGACGCCTGGTCCGCCCGTCAACACCGACATCTCTCCGCCGTGCTGAATACAATTGCACCCTTCAATACGTCCCTGGGAAAAGGAATCCCGTTGCCATTGCCCTGTCAAGAAACACGTTGGCTGCCGTTCAACTGGGATTGGATTACAACGCCCTGGCTGAAGCCCAACGACAGGATCCAGAGTATCAAGCATGTAGGACATCCTGCACGTCCCTCCGTTGGGAAGACTTTCCCCTCGAAGACTCTAACACCACCCTCCTCTGTGATGTCAATACTGGTAGACCGCGACCTTGGATTCCTGCTCCCATGCGACGGCAGGTGTTTGATTTCATTCACGGCCTTTCACATCCCTCGTGCCGTTCTACTGCACAGCTGCTGAAGGCAAAGCTCATTTGGCACGGCATTTCTAAGGATGCTAAGGATTGGGTCTGTGCCTGTACTTCTTGCCAAACTTCCAAAGTACATCGACACACGGATTCAGGAGTGGGCACCTTTCCTCAACATCAGCGTCATTTCGCACACATTCATGTCGACGTTGTAGGCCCCCTACCCACATCACAAGGACATCATTACCTGTTTACCGTCATGGACCGCTCCACTCGTTGGCCTGAAGCCATTCCCATGGAAACTGCAACGTCCGCCTCATGTACATCTGCCTTACTCTCTGGATGGATTTCAAGATTTGGTATCCCTGAGCATATTACTTCTGACAGGGTAACCACTTTCACCTCTCAATTGTGGATATCATTAGCGAATCTCCTGGGCATCACCCTACATCAGACAACGGCCTACAACCCCGCTGCCAATGGAATGGTTGAACGTTTTCATCGCACCCTCAAAGCAGCTTTCATGTCCCGCTGCAAGGATTGCAACTGGTGTACTCAGCTTCCCTGGGTCCTCCTGGGACTAAGGACCACTCCTAAAGATGCCCTCGACGTCTCGGCAGCTGAAATGGTGTATGGCGACCCGTTGGTCGTCCCCGCCGAATTTTTTCCTTCTACAACCTCCTCCGACGATCTCCAGCGCATACGTCACGTTGTGGGAAAATTTACTCCGTGCCGCCAGACTTACAAGCCCCCAGCGAAGCATCACATACCAACGGACTTTCACTCTGCAACGCACGTCTTCCTGCGCAACGACACTAGCAAGCCACCGCTAACGCCCCCTTACACGGGCCCTTTCCTTGTGATCCGACGCAGTCCGAAAGCATTCCTACTAAATATTCGTGGCAAAGAAGACTGGGTCTTCATTGATCGTCTAAAACCTGCTTATCTTCTGCCAGATAACCCGCCTACAGTTCGCCTCTCTAGATCAGGGCGCCCTCTTTAACATGTACAGTATGTCATTTTTAGGGGGGAAGCCATGTACCAACCGTGTGTCACACTATTATATATAAATTATTTTGTATATATTATGCTTGTATCTGTGCTCTTCCCTCGCACTAAAAAGAACCTGAATAATCATGTCTCTGGTTTTCCTCTGTAACATTGTCTGTCTTGTGAACATGAAAATGCCTGTTGCCTTGAGGTTTTGTATATAAAGGAGAGTGTTCTATAATAAAGTTACTCAGTTGATTGCTTCCTGCCTTTGAGTCGTAACCTTTCTCTCGGCCTGACACAATATATATATATATATTTATATATATATATATATATATATATATATATATATAAATATATATATATATATATACATGTGTGTGTGTGTATATATATATATATATATATAGAGTGATAGATAGATAGATATTCATACATTTGTGTGTGAGTATTTTCTTAAGAGTTGGTGGTTCCAGTTAGGGTGTGTACATTCATGGGACAGAAAATTTTTAACACCACTTGAAAATATATGCTAACAATAACCTCAACTTTCGAATTTGAACTGTCATTTGAATTATGCACATTGAGTTATGCACATTTATGCCATAGTTTCGTGCAAGTTATATAAAAATTGGCCATGCAAGGGCAAAACGACTTTTTTTTTTTCTTTTTCTTGACCTTGAATTCAACTTTTGAACTAATTACTCCCAAAATCAAATAAGATTGTTATAAGATCAGGGTCATTGCTCCAACCATATTTCATGAGAATCAGTCAAATAGTTTTTGAGTTATGGGAATCATAAACACACGGGCAGACATACAAAAAATAGATACATGCCTAAATACACGCCTGTCAAAACATAACCTTCTGTTGAAGGCTAAAAGTATAATGACCTAAGAGAGATTTATAGACAAAACTTGATATCATCGTTTATCTTTAGACTATATGTAACTAAGATTTGGTTATATATGCACAGATTACCTTAAAACTATTCAGAAAACTGATCTAAAAATAAGAGAATATATCTATGAAATTCCAAGGAAGGAACTGACTTTCAAACAATTCTCAGAATATGAGAAGCAATAAAGATAGAGGAAGCTCTGCAAAAGCTTAGCGCAGACGAGAATGGAGGAAGGATAATCCTTGAACGCTTGATTAACCTGTTGTGCCTCATCTGTTTCAATCGAATTTAAAGAGGAAGGGTCCAATGCACGTGGACGAATAATAACAAAGCTATAGGAGGATGGTCTTTTGAAGGATCAGTGAAATGAGAAACAATTTGTAATGATTGCTGAACTATATCGAAAATTGGAAATAGAATTTCCATGGGTAGCTTAAATTAGTTTCATACATTGAATAAATATTTCAAATCGT
>NC_090725.1:191713574-191716746 GCF_036898095.1 Palaemon carinicauda
GCATGATCACTGAATAACGAGAGAGAGAGAGAGAGAGAGAGAGAGAGAGAGAGAGAGAGAGTTCTTTGGTAAATGAGCCTCATTTACTGTTCGTGTCAGCGGTAATTACCCCCAAGTGTGTACTGTTCATGTATCTCAACGCCCTAAACTCTCTAACGAAGAGGGTAGGAGGGTTAGTATTCAAAATTTTGATAGGAATTTTTTAAGGTCATGTCATAGAAACGAGACACAAAAATTAGAATTCTTGCCTGCTCTCAGTTAGAGAGGCATTATAGTATTACTCTTTTATTACGAGTTAAATAAGTTAATGAATGGATAACGCGGCTTGAAGCTCGGGCTTGAATAATGAATAACAATTCAATAGCTTCAGTATAAATTGAATGTATGCTTGCTTTTTTATAACAACTAAAATCATACCAGGTATTTTCACAAATAGTTTATACCTTTTTGGAGAATTCGAAGAGTTTTTCTCTTTTTCATAATTATTTTAATACGCTCCCGAAAGAAAATTGAATATGTAAACAATTAAAAAAACTAAGAAAAACAAATTTGCCAAAACAATTTATGGCACAAAAAATGGTGATCTTAGCTATTCTGAAGATAATTTGAAAAACAATGTTTAAACTCCTGTCCTAATGAAAAAACAGTTCAAATTTGCAAGCATTTTGAGTAACCTTAATTAGTTTTAATAATCACTGGTCATTTCATGGTCCTTAAAATCTTGAGACAAAATTTTTCGGAAATCAAAATCAGATATTAGTACAATATGTAGGCTAATGCTAACAATATTTTGCAGAATAAATTTGTCATAGAATACAATATAAAATGGTGATTATACCGTTATTCCTATTAATCAAAAACAAAAGGAGAGGATTTGACCATTCCAAAGGAAATACATAAAATAATATTACAAAAGAGGCAAAAAGTAAAGGACTTTAAAAAGTGTATGAAGATGGAAGAATAATCATAAATTCGCGCTTGAAAGATTATTTTATAACTTAATTCTCAAAGTAGAAAGAAGAAAACAGAAAATTATAAATAAGTATGACAATAGATTATTGTGGGGAAAGGAGCAGAGGTTACTGCACTTATAACCTCTTGTGTCGCTTACAGACCTGTTGTTATTATAGGAATTGCTTTTAAGAGATGAGTTTGAAGACATAGTTTTAGAGACAAAAATTTTTGTGATGCCCTTTGTTTACAAAATCTTGCTAGAACTTTCAAAAACATGTCTCTCGGCCAAGAAAGAGAGAGAGAGAGAGAGAGAGAGAGAGAGAGAGAGAGAGAGAGAGATTTTATGGTAAGAAATATAATTATAGCGACCCAAATTGTATATAAATACTGAAATATAATATCAGCACTTCGAAAATTTCATAAAATTCTCACCTACTTCATATCGCTTTTGTATGATCTGCATTGTCAGTTTTAGGATTGTCAAAAAGAAAAAAATAAAGAATAAAAAAATAAACACTTATCAATAAATGCCCAAGAATACATTTATTTATATATAATGGAAGAATAACTAAATAGTTTTATCATAAAAAAAAAACTGAATAACTGGAATGAAATTAAGGTTATTGACGTAAACAGGGTTGTATCGTCATTAATTTAAACTTGTGTATAAAGAACTAATTACAAACACGAAAAGAAACGTAAATGTTTTACTAATTAAAGATAAAACCCAGCAAAAAAATGTGACATAGAATCTTATTTTACGACAAACAATAGGGATTTAAAACGGAGCTGATATCAACAAAAAAGGGGACCCTTGATATTTTGAAACAAAAAAATATATTATAAGAATTGACTTGAAATAATTTTCTACATGGGGAATGTAAGATAAACCTACTGTTTTATGGCATTATAACTTTAACAAAATGAAAAAGAGTGGAGAGAGAGAGAGAGAGAGAGAGAGAGAGAGAGAGAGAGAGAGAGAGAGAGAGAGTAACGAGCTAGCAGGAAAAGTTCTGAGGTACACTAAGATTTAAAATTCCCCCGACACTTAGTGGAATTTGCTCGTCAGAAGTTTCTCGTTTCACCATGAAAAAACAGAAAGAGTTCATTTTCTTACTACTTCTGAGCCTTGTCCAACCTCATGCTCACACAAATCCAGGCAACGTTTTGGTATTCCCTTTACTGTCTCTGATGACAAAACAAATAAAGGGTTTCCCTTCTTAGGGAATTGGTGGAGCCTTGATCAACCTCGGCGAACGCCTTAAATTATGACAAATCGAGTTTTCATATTTCATACCGTGGTATCATTTACGTCTCCAGCATTTACTACATACAGTATATATATATATATATATATATATGTATATATATATATATATATATAGAGAGAGAGAGAGAGAGAGAGAGAGAGAGAGAGGGGTGAGAGAGAGAGAGAGAGAGAGAGAGAGAGAGAAATATATATATATATATATATATATGTGTGTGTGTGTGTATGAGTGTGCATGTCTGTGTTTTATATATATATATATATATATATATATAATTATCATTATTTTTGCAGCTTTTTCATGGGTGGAGTCCATTAGACGCATTCAGTATAAGGGTCAGTGTTGGGGAGGGTAATATCCCCTTCTCGGGCAGTCCAATGCTGAGAAAGTCCTTTGTATTTTAGGGGTTGTGGAGTGGGGGGTAAATAAAGAATCTTTATACGTCTTGCAAAATATTGCATCATTGTCTAAATGTAATCTGATGACCGTTAATGTACTAGCCTTTTGGCTAGTACATTAGTAACGTGTTCGCTTAGCATCCGCATGGGAAGGGTACTGCATTCGTTGGGAACCACAGTGGGTGTGGGGTTGGCTTGCTTGCTGACGTTCTCGTGAGCGTCTATTCTGATGATACCTGGACTGAAACCAGACACTTTTAACTTTACCTTTAATGTTCTGCTAAATTTTGCTGACCTAATGCATTATTACTTGATTTTCTGCAGCAGTATCAGTAGCAGTAGAATAAAGTAGCTGGTTTTGTTGGAACGTGGGTTAGTAACGAAAGTTAAGTGTTAACTTTGAATAACATATAATCAATGATGTATACAGTAAATACTGATGACTGCATAGCACCTTGCATACAATCAGAGTTTATTTAATTGAGTTAAATATGAGTTGAATTGCGGTAAATGAGACCACAATTACATTCTCTAGCAAACCCTTTGAAAAAT
>NC_090725.1:191722246-191782246 GCF_036898095.1 Palaemon carinicauda
GGAGGTGACGGTTCAAGACAATCCTCTGGTAAATGAGACATGATTTGTCCCTCCGTCTTTCCTCTTAGCTTGCGACATGTCACGCACTTGTGAATGAATGATGGAATCAAGCGTTTTGCTCCAACAATCCAGAATCCAGCGGATCTAACTGCTCCATCAGTGAAGTGTCTACCCTGATGTCTGACTTTACCGTGGTAGTGTCTGACTAATAGCATTGCTTTATCATGACGTCCTGGTATAATTATGAGTTTCTTTTCTTTCAAACTCAAGTCAGAATTGACTATTCGGCCTCCTACTCGTAGATTGCCCTTTGGTACTGGCTCATTTTGTTGAAGACAGTCAATTTCCACTCGGTAAATTTCCGATTGTACTAACCTTATGATGAAGTTTTCAACGTTGATATAAGTGTCCACTGAAGTTAAAGACTGTGTCTTTACTGACCTGTGTGAACGGAATAACTGTTTTAAAAAGGCAACTCCTCGTACAAGTGAGTACCAAGTAGAGAAATGTAGGAATCTGTCTATTCATATATTGTGAGCAAGTGTAGCACATGTCTTCTTTATGTCCACATTTATGCAAACTTCTTTATCACTCTCTGGACCAACAAGCCGAAACTTAGTCTCAGAAGCTTCCTCCTGTTGCAAAGTAAGATGCTTTGGTCCAAATAACCATTCGCTATGGTGAATTTCATGAGCTTCAAAATATCTAGTTGCTGAATCAGCTGGGTTATGGTGCATTGGCACATAGTTCCACTCGCTGGAATCAGAGAATCTTCTGATGCACTCCACTCTGTTTTCTGCGTAGGTGTAGAATCTCCTGGTTTCATTGTTGATATAGCCTATACAACTTTACTGTCTGTGTGGTACTTGACTGTTTCTATGCTTATATCTAGGTTATCTGTAATATACTGTGCAATTTCTATAGCTAACACAGCTGCACATAATTTCAGACGTGGAATGGTATGGCCACCGGTCGGTGTAACCTTTGCTTTCCCAAGAACAAAACCCAAACTGGGTGTACCACTGATGTCGATTGTACGGAGGTATGCAAGAGCTGCTATGACCTTTTTGGATGCATCAGAGAAGACATGAAGCTCCTTGGAGACAGTTTCACTGAGGTAAGGCACATAAGTACGCAGTATGCGTAGCTTTTCAAGTTCCTGCAGGGTGTTTCTCCAAGATATCCACTCTGTGGCTGTCTCATCTGAGAAGGGTTGGTCCCAATCATCAGTCTCGGAAACTAGCTTTCTGAGTAAAAGTTTACCATTTATTATGATTGGAGCTAGGAATCTTAGCGGATCATAGATGCTGTTAACCGTCGAAAGTATTCCTCTCCGTGTTATAGGTTTATTTTCAGATGACAACTGAAACAAGAGGTTGTCCGTTATTACATCCCAGCTTAATACTAGAGTACCTTGTGAAGGCTTACTGTTAGTCTCTAGGTCTAGGTCCTTCAGGTTTGATGCCAGATCGTTGGCCGGAAAGGCTTTCATGACTTCCTCAGAATTTGAGGCGATTTTGTGAAGCCTCAGGTTCCCATACATAGCCAGTGCCTTTTGTGTATCTTTTATGAGATTGATGATGTAAGGCCATCGTCTACAGAGACGTTTCTTGACACAAGTTGTGTGACCTGGTTGCCATAATCTTTTCCTGACGCCTGAGCAGTTCTCCTCAGTCCTAGCGTGGCAATGGCTGGTGAAGGACTATTTCCGAACACATGAACTCTCATGCGGTGTTCAATAAGGTCATTTTCAATGTCATTATCTTTATGCCACAGGAATTGCAGATAGTTGCAGTGGTCTTCTCTTTCCAGGAAACAGTGAAACATGTGCTGGATATCAGCTGTTACTGCCACCATTTCTTTGCCGAAACGTATAAGCATTCCTAAAAGATCGTTGGTTAGGTTTGGGCCTGTCAACAAAACACTGTTAAGCGATACTTCATTACATTTAGCAGAGGAATCAAACACACCTCTGATCTGGTCAGGTTTCTTAGGATGGTAGACACCAAATAATGATAAGTACCAGCACTCTTCGTGATCTTTGAGTGGTGGAGCAAGCTCTGCATGGTTATTGTTGAAAATCTTACTCATGAATGTGAGAATATGTTCCTGTTTTACTGGTATTCTTCGCAGACTAGCATCTAATAGCATGGCACGTTAAAGAGCTTGCTGTCTGTTGTTTGGCAGAAGCTGGCGTGGTATACGGAACAGTAACGGTGCTACCCAACTTCCACTGGCGTCGCTCACAAATTCATTGTCCATTTGCTTTAGGAACATTTTGTCCTTATAAGACGTTGCTGGCTTGTCATCATTTTTTGTTTTCTCAAATATAGACGAATGCGTATCCTGTTTTATGGGATCCGAGTTGTTTTCTTTGATATCAAACTTGTTGATACATGGCTCAAACGTTGATGGCTGTCCATTTGGTAAAATGTTGCTTAATTTGATATTAAGTTCAATTGAAATGTGTTGCTTGTTGATACAAGTTTCTCCTATAATCAGCCATCCAAGTTTTAGCTGATGAGCATATGGAGCCCTTTGTGAACCAAAGCGCTGGTCAATCACATGGTGTGCCTCTATAAGATCTCTTCCAATTAACAGTAGAATTTGACAGTTATGATCAATAGGTGGGATGTTGTCTCTGATATCCATCAAGTGAGTATAATGCATTGCGACATCCGGTGTAGGAATTTCATCTCAATTGTTGGGAATGTGATCACATTCTATTAAGGTTGACAGATCTAATCTCGTGTCACCCTGTATTGATTCTATGACAAAGCTTCTCCCTCTTCTGCTTGAAGTAACTACTCTGCCAGAGCATGTCGATAGTGTGTAGTTTTCTGGCTTGTCCCATACGTTGAATAGACTGAAAAAGTCGGGTGAGGCGAGAGACCGATTACTTTGGCCATCAATAATGGCGTACATTCGCACAACCCTGTCTGAACTGTCCTTGTGGAACACCTTCACTGGGAGTATTTTTACACATGATTTACCACCATAATAATCCTTGCAGATCTCTGTGCAAGAAGAATTGATTGAAGTTATCCTAGTTTCCGCCATTTCAGTATATTCCCGCCGTGAGCTGCTTGGGGAATGTCCTTTGATAATTTCCCTCCCATAACATGTAGTGCTGTAGCATGTTGTTTACTTCCATAATCCTTGCAAGATATCTTGGCATTGCAGTTTCGGCTTATATGTGTGGTTCATTCGCAGCACTTGTAGCATACATTATTTTCCTTCAGTAATTTATTGCGTTCTTCTATAGACTTCACTCTGAACCCACAACATTCATTCAATAGATGTTTAGTTTTGTGAAGAATGCATAGGTTCTTTTGTTCGCTAGAACTTTCAGGTTTTTGGTCAACTGCTGTCTTATGGACATTTATCTTGGTGCTGAACTGAGGTACACTCCATAGCAAGGCCCCTTTTGCTGATAATGTAATGTTCGACACAAGGTCGAGTCCCGGGTCGTTTTTTATCCGACTCATTTCTCTGATAAAGGAAGTAAATTCCTTGAAGGGAGGAAAGGCAACATCATGCTGGGATTTATACCTGAAAGCTCTTATCACCTACTTCTCCTGAAGTCCATATGGTAATTTACTAATGATAGGTTTGATCCCGGAGGAAGAGTCAAAGTAGGTGAGCAAACGTCTGAGTTTTGGATTTTCCTTATAGTAACCTATTTCAGACAGAATATCAGAAAGCTCGTACAGGCGTTTGTTGTCTTTATTCGGGAGTTTTGGAAACTGAGCAAGTTTTTTCTTGATGGATGCTTCCACCATTTCTGGGGTGCCATAACGCTCATCAAATCTCTGCCAGTCTTTGTAACCCCCTACTAGGGTTGTCTGCATTGGAAAATTATATACTGATGGCATGCTTTGACGACTCAGTTCCTAGCCACTTGACCAAAAGATCCAATTGCTCATAGTCTGATACCTGCAGTTCCCCAATGACGCACTTAAAACTTGCTTTCCATACGTGGTAGGATTCTGCCCGGTCATTAAAGCTTTGAGCAAGAATTTTTTTTTTTATTTCGGATTTAGGACTGGTATTCTGGCTGTAATTCACATTAGCCACTGGAACGTTTGCCATCTGGTTTGTGGCAAGGAACTCTGGTGTACTATCCTTTTTTTGACTAGAAGTAGTAGGTCTCGGTAGAGGAGCAGTAGTACCTTCTGGAAGTGCTGAGTTTACGAGTAAGATAGCAGGTACCACAGGTAGCAAACTGATTTACAGTTAGAATAAAAACACGAGCGTTGTAGTTAAGTTGTGCGGTTACTGGAATCTGTGTCTTGTCTTGCTGGTTAGTTGGTTCCGGAAACTCGACAGGACCAGGGTGATTTTTAACAAAGTTTTATACACGTTGCAGTGGGTCTTCAGTCTCCTCAGGAAGATGGCTTACTGCCTGACTGTCGTCACATTCTAGGACACATGCTTCGGCCTCCGCAGCAGCAGCTTCTCTTGTAATCTCAAGAAGGTTCAAGGTGGCCTTCAGTTCAGCCTTCTCCCGGTCAGCATGAGCAGCTTCCTTTCAAGTTCTAATTTTCTAAGCATGACTTGTTCTTCTAACGTTACCTCTTGCTTAAAGATCATGGCTTGTTTTTTCTGCATAGGCAATTTTTACCCTAGCGGCCTCTGCTTTCACACGCTTTCTCCGTGCTAGACTTGACGAATAAGATCCTCTAGAGTTCCCACTTCTCGAAGTCCTAATGCTCTTTGATGATCTTGACTATGTATATTGTGCTTGTGTCAGGCTGCGAAAGTGATCGTCGAGCAATGTAATTGCAAGGTTCACTTTTGCTTAACGAACTTCAGTGAGAGATGTACGTGAATTTAGGTCCTTGATACTTTCTAGAATCTTCATTCCTTTAAAAAAGGCTCCATACTCATCTAGCAGTCTTTGGTGCTTGGTGTAGGACTGTAGGATTTTTTCCTGAGCCTTGAGCAACAACTGAATTTCATTAGGTGGTGTTCTTGCCTACTCTAACTGGGGTTGTATCTCCGACCAGAGGTCCTCTAGTTGCTGACAGAATTTATCACGCCTCTCAATGTAGGCCTCCTGACCTCTTCGTGTTAGATGACGTGCTTGTCTGGTCTCAGGCTGAGCCTCTGGAATTTCCTCCGATGGCTTAGTGTCAAACTCTGGTCTCCTGATCATTTCAGGATTCTGTTCCCCGTCCGCCACTTTTACGTTCTGATCTTCCTGGTCCATGATAAGAATTACTTGTTGATGTATGACCAACAAGTAACATTGGGGAAACGATTGTCCAACTTTGGCACAAACGCTCTATTGCTATATGCTAAAAACACTGTGTTGCTGATTGTCGTTGTAACAGCTACGGACGGCTTTGTCGACAGGACTGGTGCAGGACACAACAGGTATGTTGTAGCTTTTTCAGTTTACTGACGCTTTCCAATAATTTTAAACCGTTGACTTAGCAGAAACAAACAAGTGTATCAGGAGCTGATGTTTATTTATTCTCTACCAATCAAAGATGGTGAAAAACTGAAAAATACAAAATAAAACTAATTTTACAATGTGATAAGTAAGGTAGGCTAAATAAAGTCTGAAAGTTTTGAAAATGTCCAAACAAGGCCATGGAAGTGAAGTTTACAAAGTATGAATGAGTTGTACATGAAACAGTAGAAATTTCCCAAATATCTAAATAGATCAATGAATACTTACATAATTTCACAAGAAAACCCAAACCAAAATGTTATAGTTACATATGCTGTGGTTAGCCACAAATTGTATCAGCAAAAAAGTTGTCCTGTAGATATTTTATAAGGCAGTATTCCTGTATGTAGGTTACACTATACTAATCTTCAGAGATGTGTGATTAAACTTTTGAAGACTTCCTTTTCTGGCACAGACCAGAAACTCAAACTTGTCACAACATAATTACAAGCGTAAACAGTCTGTTAAAGAACCACTCAACAAGCATTGACATAAATAAGTAATTTAAAGAAAAAATAACCAACACTGGCTCTAAACAATGCTTACAAAATACTCAAAATACCAATTAACTCCATTTTCCAAGTTAAAATAAAATTAACGAAATATACAATAGGTTTCCACAGAAAACAACAGTTGCAATTCTAGACCATGTATAGAAATATTTTTTTTTTGTCAAAATTAACCATTCCTATAAATGCTGAAGTATAGCCTAAATCACATTTATAATATATAATATACTTTCGAGTCTATTGATCCACCAAAAATTCATTAGCATTGTACCGTAGAACAAACTTCCTGCATGTCTGAAAACCATTACAGTTAATTAAATGAACGTAGTTCAGTACAATAAGACATAATGCAAACTAGATTAATTTGTTCCCAAGCACCAGATAAATTTTCACATTTTAAAATTAAATATTGTACTAATATGTAAAAATGTGTATATAAACCATTAAATTAAATACTAAAATAAATAGATAATAAAGTAAATTTAAACCCTTTTGGTATCATTTGCTTACCTTTGTAACTGCAGTGTGAGGGCATACGGGAATGGTGGTGGAAGAAGGAAGGGGGAGGGTTATTGCTTTGAAATTAGTTGGTAACATGCCTTCAGGAGTTTTTTACTTTTCTGCCTCTATTGATCTTGTGACCCAATATCTGCAGTTCTTTGTTGTTTTTCTTTAATTAAAAACCTAATCATCGAAAGCAGTTTTTTTCTTTGTTGTGTTATTCTTCTGAAGTGGGACATAACACACTCATTGAAAATGTTCACGGAATGATATGCCACGACTGTATCCGGTCGATATTTCTCTACAAAAGCTGCAGCTTACCCCATTCTCCACACATTTCATTGAATAAGGCACTCGGAACCTCCTCCCTTTCTTCATCCTCTTCTGGTGAAAGATCTTCTTCCATATCCTTTTGCTGCTACTGTTGCAGATGTAACAACTCTTCGGTTGTTAACTCGGTAGAGTGTCCTTCCACAAACTCATTAATGTCCTCTTTTTTTACCCAAAGTTATCCCTATGGTCAAATCTTATAAATTACAGTGCTTTCTTTGAATTGAGAACCTGATTCAGACTGAAACCCCTCAAAATTTCTCGTCAGTACACAATTTGACCACACTTTTCTCCATACCAAGTTTAACATGCGGTATGTTACAGCACTCCATGCACTATCAATGAGATTCACACAGCTTAATTAAATTGTTAAGCCATATATGTGTTTCTGTTATACATTGGAACTATAAAAAAACTGTCTGGTATACATTGGAACTATAAAAAAACTGTTGGGAGAAACTTCAAAATCTGTGCCGTTATGGTCCAATAGATCCCATATGGGATGAGCGTGGTCCGCCTAAACTCGCCCAAGGTACCCAAATGGGATACTTCATTGCATGCAATTATTTCGGTAATTTGGAAAATTATTTAAAAGTACACAAGAATAAAAAGGTCTTGTATTTTCTAATACTACAACATACTAAAAGGAAATTTTAAAGTTTCCCATAAAACCTAGGGTGGACCTTAAAGGGTTAACTTTAAAACAGTTTATTCCTTTAAAACAGTTATTAACATCTCCATCACAGGAGTATAGATGGTTTGGTCGGATGACCATTCCGTATATCAACTTAATAGGAACTGGCTAAAATATCAATATCACAGATATCGTATAGTCAGTTATCTCAGCATTTAAACACATAATGTAAACTAACCATTAATGGAGGAAGACACCTGCATCAGGTGCGACACAACTCTTTCTCACGGTTTGTATTTGTGTTTATTCTTCATAAAAATGTTACATTGCTGAGGTTTGGCATTCGCATCCTGGTTATGACATGACTATGGCATTTCTCACACTCGCTCCTACTTCCATATTGACCTCTTAGGTCATGTATTTAAACATGTAATTTTACATATATATATATATATATATATATATATATATATATATATATATATATATATATAGAGAGAGAGAGAGAGAGAGAGAGAGAGAGAGAGAGAGAGAGAGAGAGAGAGAGAACTGGGAAATATAATACTACATATTAGGTTTAATTTCTTTCATATCTTGTTTTCCGTCAGATTTGTTTTTCAACTTTTTAATTAATGTGATGGCGTTGTTGAGGTAGCGTACTCTGAAAAATACAGATATCTTGGCAAAAAAATTACAAACTTCTACAAGAATCTCCATTTCAAGTTCTCTTGAAGCCTTTTTAAGTTCTTCCTCGAGAGTTTTAAAACAGTTTTTTCCTACACGAAGACTTTGCCCGTGAATGGAGTTAAACACCTCTCTTAACTTAGTTAATTGTGGGCTAATAAGAACTCTTTAGAGGGAAAATACAAATAACCCCTACTTTTGAATTCAATCCACGATTTACCTGAAGTTTCACTAGTTTCTTGATTGCCCAAATGAGGGTATTTATTGGAATTTTTTTTAACTATGTAACCACCAATATACTTCAGAGCTTCTTCTATAACTGTGTTGACCGTTTTTTTTTTTTTTTTTTAAGTTTGCATCATCAATTGGCATGTCATCTTGCGTTGAAAAGTCAAAATAATTCTCACAATCAGGCACCAAATCTTTAGACAAAAGGCTATTCAGGTACACTTCTAACGCCATCTCCGTTTTCCGGCTTGATTTTTTATTTCATTTGCTGACATATTAGTCAACATGTCCTGATTGTCAAACTTTCCCTTGGAGTAAGTTTTTTCACTCATGCTTTCAACATTTTTGTCAAGCAATAGTGTTCTCATCCTATACTTGAAATCTACAGGATTTGGATGATCAGTTCATCTGCCTTATGCAACCAAAGAAATGTTCTAGGCAGTCCTGATCAGCCTTTGAGTTAAGATATAGTTAACGCCGAAATTGTTTTTCACCACATTGAAACATCCAATCAGTGATTTTGACGAAAGTATCACCACCTTCTAAAATCTATAAATTAACCTGGTTTTTAGAGATTTGACTTTCATTCTACTCACGCAGTCTATCACTTTATTATGTACATTTATTCGGTGCTCCATGTGCATTCCAAATCCACTGCGCATTTGCAAGTCTCCAATCATTTGGTTTGAATTCATGACATCAAACAAGTCATTTATGAGAGATATGAAGTCAGACTGAGAGAGCCTTGGCCCACATGATAAGCCAGGTCAGTGAGTCATTCATAATCCTGTCTGGTCGATCTTCTTTATGTGGGTCCTGTATTTGTGTGAGCATTTGTCGCTTTACTAGGGTGCGTCGGCAACAGATGGCGCTAGTGTACTGTGAACTTGTCGTTCACTACTTACTGAAATCAGTGTAGCCAGATGGAAATAATTCACCAACGTTCTTCTCCAACAATGATGAGTGTTCTTCATCAGGCTTGATACAAATCCATGCTACACCATGAATAAATCAAAATCTTTCATTAAAAAAAAATGAACCAAAGATTTTTAAATTTTCATTTCAGCTCACATGTTATATTTTCATCCTTCTCAGGGGTATTTGGGATCTCACTATCTGGTAATGCTGACTCAAGTTTTCAAAACAGTGAGGTACAGTCAAAAGACTATATACTGAAGCAAGATAGGAAGGCTCAAAATACGAATGTTAATATACTAGTGGTCAACTCCAAAGTGAACACAATAGCTTGACCGCTCAGTAATCAG
The DNA here is from genome assembly GCF_036898095.1 of Palaemon carinicauda. Taxonomy (NCBI): domain Eukaryota; kingdom Metazoa; phylum Arthropoda; class Malacostraca; order Decapoda; family Palaemonidae; genus Palaemon; species Palaemon carinicauda. The sequence continues at coordinate 191,731,856 of NC_090725.1, forward strand.
ATGGCGTTGTAGGGACATCGCATGTCGTCTGTTGGGTTATATTTAGAATTTGACAGTTTACACAAACGAAATCATGGTGCCAACAGTGAATAAGTCACAAAAGTGTGTTGTTTGCAATAAACGAAAAGAAACCGATCCTCATTTGGTGTTTCACAGGTTCCCTAACGATAAAGAACAGTCGGTGAGTGGTAATAATATAATACATGAATTATGTGCTACTAATAAGTAAGCCCCAATGATATTGGATATAAGGTTAGGGTGAGGCATCTGCATTAGGCATTCTTTTGGTTCAATTTTTTTTTTCTTTTTTGTCATTAACCTATTAAAATAATAGGCTATTTGGCGTTATGAACCTGTTTAGTCATATGTATTATATTTACCTTTGATTTAACGTATAAGTGCATGAATATGTCAGCATGTTTGCACACCTGAGTAGCATTACAGGAGTATACTGCTTCAACATGTTATTTTGTTTGTGTTCCTTGTCGTCTTATTTTTTCTATTACTTAAATAAAGAATAACATTTTATAGTATTTGTAAACTCTATTTGTTTGTATTTGTATTTTCATGTATATTGAATGTGTGTTTACTCTCTGTGTTTTCTATGTTTGCATACTTGCTTGGCCTATGTTTGCACTATGTATTTAATTCTTGATGAAAACAATTCCTTAGTATTATGTTTTCTCATATTTATAATTATATGAGTTTATTTGCATGTAATTCATGATGCAATTTGGTTTGCTTGTAATTTATTTTTTTTTACAATTTATATATGTGCAATGTTAATTGCTGAGCTATTTTTTCTTATTCATGCATAATTTACTATAGTTCATTTGCATGTAATTTATCTTGCATTTTTGGTTGGCTCGTATGCTACCTTATTTCTGTTTCCATCCTCTTTTGATTATAGTCCAGTCATTTTAGTCATATTTTAGTGAAATAAATGAAAAAAATCATAACAAGCTAAAATTTTGCACATGACTTCTTTAGACACTTAGAAATAACAAATCAAAAGTCCCCATTGATCCACCTTGAGCTTTGTCCGCCATCTTGGAAAATGGCCGTCAAATTTCCTTTTTTTTTTTGCTTTTTTCATGAAAACGGTTAGTCTGACGAAAATGACTATTCAATACATTATTAAAGCTCACCAAATTCTCTACAAAAGAGGTTTCATGCATATGTACTTTACAAGTGATAGTTTGCAAGCTATATCAAGTTTTTGCGAGCACAATATTTTAAATTTGCACTTTTTTCCACACCACCCATGAGGTAAAGTACGTAGGTGTTTTTTTTTTAATGTGGTTTCCCCTTTAGGCCTAATCCACAACTATCTTGATACTCTCCTTGTCACATATACAATTTCTTACACTAAATCTGTGATCTTAACGATTTCCTTGGACGCTCTAGCGGCTCCACTGAAGTAGAAGTAGATGGTAAAACACTTGATTTTGCCGTACCTGAAATAGTGACTGGTTCTTCACAGCTAATTTCCTGTTGGTTTGCATGACATATTTCTTCTGGTTCAACAGATTCTTCATGATCTTCATTGTCACTTTCATCAGTATCACGTGAGGGAGTCTCCAGTTCATCCATTAGTTCTTCCTCAGATTGGATTATAGAGTTTGAGCAAGAAACCCCTCGACAACACACACATACGATGGAACATTTTAGACCCCCTTTTACACAGCTGCAGTTCCGTACACAGTTCTTTGTGCATGTGCACAATATCAAATGTAGCAACTTCTCAGGTGCGGGTGGTAATTCTGTGGTGACAGGAACCAAGCCATCAGTGCCTTTTATCCATCCCCACTGCTCAGGGGGTAGTGGATTGCTCTGCCATAGTTGAACCTGATGGTACACACGAAGAAAATATTGTTTTCATGCTTCTGCTGTTGGGGGAAGTCTTTCAAGTTTTACTTGCCTTTTACAACGTACTGTTGCTCTCCTAAAGCACTTCAATCGAAATTAATTTAGCTCAAATTCTTCATCAGGACCTCCATATAGGGCAATAAGTAACTTCTCTCCTGCATCAGCCACTGATTTCTGTGTTGATGTCTTGCTATTAAATACATCTACATGCTTTCTTAGTCTTTCCTTGTTCTGTAAAATTCTGAATAGATTAAGCTTCCCTTGTCCGAAGAGAGACGAAACTGTGTCACACCCATTGGCAGCATGAATGAAAAGAATGTAATCCTTTAGTGAACCAAGTGAAGCTTGTAGATCAGAAGAATTGTAGTGTCGGGCAGGCACTTTTCCACGACCAGGTTTCAAGAAAGTAATATTTCTGCTTTCTGGTGTCAGTGCAGTCAGAAGTATAAGAAGGTCAACATCTTCTCCAACAACAGCGATGGTGCTCTCAGAGTTCAAACACTCTCGTATAGCTGTCTGTATAATTGTTAAATCTGCATCATCAGGTGCTTGTTTCACCGAGATACCATTTTCAGCTAGTTTTCTGGACAACTGGCTGATAAATCACGATTTGTTATGCTCATTTGATAGGATTTTTGCTTGACTAATGCATACTTTGGTGTTGGGGTAAAAAATCGTATCAGTAGTTTGCAGTGTGCGTGATCTGCGTTGTCTCTCTGCATACTTTGTACTAGATTTTGAGTCACCGTAACCATCAAACACAATGACGGCCTTTGTGTGGTAATACTGTTTGATGTATGAGATGTATGCCTCATAGACCTCATCATAAGTGAGTCCTTGAATGTGTGATGGCCACACAACACGATGAAGTAGAAAACCTCCATCTACTATGAAAACTGCTTCATCCAGATACTGAAATGTACTAGTACTCATATCATTGAACACACTATACATTGCAGCTTTGTTGGTCTTTCTCATGCCCGGTTCAGTAAATAATGCAGGTGGCATTGAGGCAAGCTCGTACTGAAAATAATCTTGCAGATCAGCAGTACTAGTGTCTAATGCATGTATTATTCTTTGAAACAGAAGAGTTGTATCAACAGGAACAATATCTTCTCGTATTGTGACATTTGAGTTTATTGTTGCCAGAGGTAACACACGGTTCTTGTGCTTCAATTTTACCTCACCGAAAGCTTGGCCAGTTATGGCATTCATAGATGCCAATCCAATTTCATAGCTTTTGTAGCAGTTTATTTTATTATCACCAGTTATCCCAGTTGCAAGTGACATAATCTCCTTATTGTCTGAAAAGGGTGGATGAGACAGAAACCACTGCAAAATCTTTTCTGTATCTTCATTATCTCTCACAATCCTTGAAGGTCGTAGTTCAATGTGCTGTTCACTATACGAACTTCTCAATCCACAAAACTCCTCAACTTTGGTGCACATTTCACATGTATCTGGTATGCCAAGAATCCACCGACTCAATAAACTATCGGTTATCCCTCGCCCATGTGTCAGCCTTCCTGAGGTCTTCATGGTCCTCATTAGCATTTGTTCAACAGTAAGATCTGACCATAGACCAGCCCAATTCTTGTTTGAGCGCCTGATTGTAAAAAATCCTTTCTTTGTAAACTTGACAAAATCTTCATCAGGCATATGCTGGTGTAAATCATGCATATCTTGCAAGTATAGGTGGCACGATTTTGCATAAGCTAAGTGACCAGCTTCATGGAAGTAAGGTATAAACTCTTGAACACACAGTAGGTGTAATTCCCAATTTCCTAGTCTTTCAGCCTCTATATAGAGTAGCATCACAGTCACCATCTGGAAATATTGTATCCAAATCATTGCTTTTTTGCCCCTTAAGGCAACTTCTTGCACATGAGTGTTAAATTTCTTTACAATGCTATTTATGATAGCCGATTCCTTTACTGGTGTTGCAGTCAATGTTTTGTTATCATGCTGCTGAAGCATGGACTAAACCTCTTGTTTATCCCCATCAGAAATGGTTGCACTATCTAAAAGAAGTTGGCCCAATGCAGCATATGTTAACAGATGTGCTCGAAGGGCTCTGGCAAAGCTGTGTCCTGTCATCATTTTGTCTGTAGATTTAGGTGCATAAACTGTCTCCCACACTTCTTTTAATCCACAACCGGCCATGATGTACTTGATAGAACCCATAAATGACATTATGAGATGAAAACCACCTAGTCGCACGAAAACATTACCTAAATTCAAACTATTTTCAGTAGAGGACACAATCTCTCTTGCCTTCCAATATAGTGGCTGGTCAAAAGTAACACATGTCACACTCTTACTCGTTTTTCTACATGAATCAGATGCAAAATGTAACACGCTGTTTATTGCATCAGGAGAGGTAGCCTTTAAATCAAGGAAAGGCAAGAAGCGAATGGACGTCGTATCAAAGTCCTCGCTATTATTGATAGCATCCATAAATCCATTCCTGGAATATCCTTAAATTTCATCCACTTCCCACTCAACCATAGCAAATGACAAGATGACGTAATTTTTTTCACTAGGATTTGATGTAAGTTTCTTTTGATCCCCAATTTCAATCCTTTTCAGTCCACTTTCACAATAACTTGTGAAAGGTTTCACTGTTATAGATGAACACGAAAAAATTTCTCTAGCAGATGGTATTTTTTTCAGTCTTTCAATTACTTCTGGTTTGATCATTGAGCCTGCTGGTGTTACACATTCAATGCCTCCCATGCAGTGAAATGTGTGAAACCCATCTATTGTGTGCACATCAAAATCTGCATTATCAAAAACAAACTGCATGAAACTATCAGGCAAAATATTAGGAGGGGTAGTTTTCATACAAGATGCTTCAAAGAGTTGTGCTTCATTATATCCAGTAGAGAATCCCAGTTTATGTAAAATATGTACCAGGAGTCTTGATCAAAATTTCCTGTGTACGTAAACAGCTACTCCGAGTAGGATCAGAGAGACAAATGTTCTTGGATGGACTGATTGTAGGATTGAATGAGCTATAGCAGAGCATACCCTGTGTTTGTTGTCTGTTTCTCCCTTTCCTCCTTTTTCAATTATTTCATGTAATAAAACTTGAAGAGAATCAGGTAGGTTGTTTTCAACATTATTAAAGAGTCCCTCAGGAGAAGGATAGTTGCTGGAGTCGTACACCTTTGACTTGGTGTCTTAATAATAGCTGCTGCAGTTCTAACAATCCTCATTCCCTCTTCTTTCTCACTATGGAGTTTTTCATTATACCAATAATTACATAGCAATTTATCTCCTGATTTGCGGAAACATACAATGGGAATCTTTCTTTGCAGGGTAGTTATGATAACATCATTCCCATACTTTTCTTGTAATTTGGTTTTCAGATAGCTTCCACTTATCCTGCAAGATTGGTTCTGATGCATCACATCTAACAATTCCTGCAAAGTAAATTGACAGTCATCAGTGTCTTCCATATATGAACAAACTTTCTCTAAGCCAGTTTCTATATCTTCATCATCGGGTCGTTCACGTTTACCTGACGGATTTAAGTGTTGCTTCGAAAATAAACTTGGAGCTACATGACCTATGGTATCTTGTTTCTTCTGCAACCAAACAATGAATACCAACTATAATTGCTTTTACTTTTTAGCCCCAGTTATCATTACGATTGATGCATTTATCCAGCACATTTTTTCCAAAGTCTAAGGTCCTTACTCTACTAACTACTTGTCGTCTATGGAGAGGTTTTTTTTCCTCTTTTTCACAGCACTCTTGAAAACAAAATATACACTTTTTCTTGAAATCAAACACAGTTTCTTTTGATCTAATTTTCTGTTTGATAGGTGACCCTGTTTCCTCCTGGTCAGTTGTATCTTTTTTATAAGCTGCTTTTATACTCTTTTCTCTAGTATAGTCTTTTCTGCATTTTATGTGTACATGAATAGTTGATAAATTAACCCACTTTTGCCACTTTATCATCTCCTCTTTTCTTACTTGCTTCAACAAGTGTCGACATATCTTTCTTAACACAAACATTTCCAATTTCTATTAAGCGTTCTTCGCAAAGTACACATAATTCACTTTGATCTGTGGTTCCTTCCATTTTTAAAGTATATTCTGAAATGAAAACAAAACAAAAAGGATAACCATTTAGAAAATACTATAGTGCAAAAAAAAAAAAAAAAAAAAAATAGCCAAGTATCAGATCAAAGGCAAGTGAATAAATTCACATGGGCATGCTCACACAATTTAATATGGTTACAAAACCGAGAATATCATTAAAACTATCATTCATAGCAAAAATATGCATTAACAATCTTTTGTAGAAAATATTATGGTGAACAATAATGTATAAGGCAGTTATTTTCATAAGATCAATGGTTTCCATGGAAATAGCGAAAAACTAAAATTTGGCGGCCATTTTCCAAGATGGCGGACGAAGCTCAGGGTGGACAGATGGGGACTTTTGATACGTTATTTCTAATTGTCTGTAGAAAACATTTTCCAATTTTCAGCTTGTTATGAATTTTTTCATTTTTTTTCCTAATTTGACTGGACTATTATTTCTATGTGTGATATAATTTCGTGGGTTATTTTATTCTTTTTTTTTGGGGGGGGGGGTATATTTATGCATTTATTAGTTTATATTACTAAAAAGTATACATGAATGAATCATGCATTTCCGTTTCAATAAAAAATAATTTACAAGTGTATTTTATATTCACCTAATATCTCCATTCTACAGTGGCATACAAACTGTAATTAAATGTATGCTACACATATACACTTGTGACTAATTTTAACAAATCAGATATACAGTGTTTTACTTTATTCGAACGAGATATTGTATAGAACATTTAAAAGTGTAATATGCAATACTTAAATTTGCAAGAACATTAATTAAATTAAAAGAGATATAGCTATCAAGTTTCTGAAAAATAGACGGAGAAGCATGAGGATATGTATTCTGAATCTATATATGTACCTATTTGTAAAATTGGAATTTAGTTAGCTAAATCTTAAGAATGTCATAAATGTAAGAATAAAATATACTGACATAGTAATGCAAATTATGAACAAATATGTCGCGAAATTTACAATCGAATTCCGCCCTATATTCCCGTTAGCATTACCGCTCTGAATGGTTAACCGTTCGCTCAATAGATGGAAGCATTCGTTTCGCATGGGAGTATCTGGCATCTTTTATTCGCACACTCACTTGAGTGATATTACGCACAGCCTTTCCATCTTCCTTCAGTATATAGTCTTTGGTACCGGGTAAACTACCGCTAATGCTTTGTGGCTGTGTTGACAGCCGACTGTCAACGCACCATCTCAGACTTTCATATTTTCAATTTTGACTAATTTCTGGCTTACAGAAGACAATTATCTATTCATTTTTATTGATAATCATATTATTTGTCTCTAACTTTAATCTATGATGATAAGGAATGATGGTGAACATTTAAAAAACTGGATTAATCCATGGACTTAATAATAGGCTACTACGTCATATATATATATATATATATATATATATATATATATATATATATATATATATATATATATGTATACTGTATATATATATAAAAACTGATTTTGAGCGAAGCGAAAAAATCTATTTTTGGGTGAGGTACCCATGTCGTCCTGATGGAACTTCCTAATAGGTAGCTTTCTAGGGTATATTTGACTACAGTGATATTCCCAGAGAATTTTACCTTTAGGTGTCCAGAATTCTAACTCCTGGAGCGAATATCCCTAAATAATCTCACAGGGATATCGCATGATATTAGAGGACGTATTCTTGACACGTCACATAGCTATCTTCACCACGAACAGTATTAACGCTTCGAGGGGTTACAGTGAAAAGAATCTGAAACGAGAATGAAAAGAGAGCCGCTCATAAGGCATCTTTCCTATTCTGTTTCCAGTGTGTATCTGATGAAGGCGGTAGCGCCCTCTTTATTCCTTGTAGCGATATATGAGGTGTTACAGATACTGTATTATAGGGAGGGGTCAATAAGCCCATTTACAATAAAAGGAAGGGCGGGTCCATCAGGACGACATGGCTACCTCACCCAAAAATAAATTTTTGCTTCGCTCAAAATCCGTTTTTTGGGCTCAGGCCATGTCGTCCTGATGGAAGTTTACCAGAGTATTACTGTATCTGTGGATTCTCAATCAGTGCCGTACTCTCAAGAAAGTATTTTCCTGGTCCGTCTAGACCTAGAGACCTATGATGTTACCGTCATACATCATTTCAACTAAGCATGAACTATGTTAGTGCTTCCTGCCCCCTACAGGGAAGAGTCGTACTAGACTCTGGAAAAAGTCTCGAGGAGTACATAATAATTATAGATGACAAAATGACAAGCTTGTAAAGTGGTCTCGCCCTATACAATATAAAGCAAAGTTTGTATAAGAGTCACCAATGTCAGTATGAATTTGTCGCACGTTCCCCAAAGTGACTACTCTTATAAACTATTGGATAATGGTTGTATCCGCATAGGAAAAAATTTTGCCTCTTTGCCACTATCCCGTTAGGGTACCACGTCAACCCTTCCAAGGAAGGGTTAGAGTGAGTGGACTTTTGCTTGAATCAGGGAACAGTCTTAAAAGACATACCATGATAAAAATATCCATATTTTAATCTTAATGCTCAGTACATTTCTAATAAAATGAGTGTGGGCGAATAAGACGTAGGGTTCACTATGAACTAGTTTATTAAAATTTAATAAACGTACATATCAGATCAACATTTATAAAATTTATAAAACGTGGATGATATGCGTCAAAGCATAAAGAAAAACAGTCAACAGAAAATATTGTTTCGTCTACTAGGAAACAGATTTGCCACTTCAATTGAATTATTATTAATAATGATATAGTCTGTATACTGTTAATTTACACTAGCGTAAAAAACGCTTGGCACAAGTGTCCGTATTATGCTACAGTTCACCGACGACAATGGAACAGTTCGTAAGGACACTTTCATGGCCTATCGCTTAGTGCGTACACACGCACCCTCTTAATTAATCATCCCAAATTAATTACACTGGTCCTCGCAGATTTAAAACCGAAGCTTAAAGAATTCTACCTGCTGCTACCACAGAATTCTCAAGTTGCTCCACTAGCTTCGCATAGTGCGTAAAGAACACCTTGGATGACTACCAGCCGGTGTACAAACAAGGATGTTCAAAGTCCATATAATTAAAGAAATTTTATGGAAGAGGCAACTTTCCTCGGATCATGACTACCGGGTGTACTGTCTGGATCCGTTTTGCGAATAACACGGGAGAGTTTCGCCCTTAGTTATAGAAAACTTTGAACCCAGGGTTTCTCTTCTGAACAGCTGTCCTTCCATAAAGTCTGAAGTTCTCTGAAGATAGACCTGAGGCACTCCACTGGACATAGAGATGCATCTTCCTTCAGAGGGCAGATTCTCTAGGGACCCCACCTGTTGGTGGGTAGCCTGTTCTTGGTAAGAAATGTTGGGTCTGGAAATATCTTCAGTTCTCCCTCCAAGAACTGGACGTGGCCTTCCTCTCTGGAGAGAGCCACTATTTCACTAGCTCTGGCCCCCAAAGCGAGTACAAGCAAAAATATGACTTAAAATTCAAGGCCTTCCAAGCGCCTTCCTCATTGTTCATTATTTATACACAATGAAGAATCTTATCTACTGACCATGCAAAGGGTCCTTGGAGGCACTTGAAGGGGTAAGCCTAGCATGGGCCTTTGTAGTTCATTAAGAGCGTCATTAGAAAGGTCGACCTGTGAGGCATATGGTATCTGTCTTGTCAAGGCAGACTTGAACAAAAGAATTGTGTTGGCTGCTAAACCTTGCCCATGAAGGTGAATGAAGAATGATAAATAGGAATCTGTCTGGATTTCTTTTGGTTTCTTCACCTTGACAAGGGATTTCTGTTTCTTCCCTGAAGCCTCATAATGTCTTCTGGTTTCCTCCAAAAGTCTGAATTGACTTTAAACACCGAATCTTTTTCTCATCGTTAAGGTGAGAAAATCATGAGATGTAAGTTCCGTGTTTTCTGAGATGAAGCGAAGACAGTCGACTTCTGTACTCGCTGAGAAAGGGATGGATCCGGTAGCGGTACGAATCTTAGTCGTAGTTCTAATGCCAGAGGGAACCACACGCTATTTGGCCACTTGTGGGCCACTATTGCAGCTTTCCCTTTGAAGGATCTCAGCTTATCGAGGACCTTCAAAAGGAGGTTGTGCGGAGGGAACAGATAAATACTGGACCATCTGTTCCAGTCCAGGGACATAGCATCCACTGCCTCCGCTAGCGGATCCTCGTATGGGGACACGTAACGATCTATTTTCTTGTTGTCTTTCGTCGCAAAGAGGTCTATCTGCAGCTCTGGGACTTGACTCAAGATGAAGGAGAACAATCCTGCGTCAAGGGACCATTCTGACTCTATAGGTGTAAACCTGGATAGAGCGTCCGCTGTCACATTGCGGAACCCTTGAATGTGAACTGCTGACAGGTGCCATTTCTTCCATTCCGCCAAACAGGATATGGCCAACATCACTTGGTTGATTTGAGGTGACCTCAACCCTTGTCAATTCAGGCATCTCACTACCACTTAGCTGTCTAGAATCAGTCTTATGTGGGTCGAGTGGTGAGGTGAAACTTTCTTTAGTGTCAGAAGTACTGCCATGGCTTCTAGAAAGTTGATGTGAAATGACTTGAAAAGATTGGACCAAGCCACTTGGACTCTCATCTGATGAGAGTGACCTCCCCAGCCTTCCTTTGAAGCGTCTGTGTGGATAGTTACTGACGGGGGAGGAGGTTGAAGAAGTATTGATTTCTTCAATTGCTTGGCATTGGACCACGGCTTGAAAAGCGTTCGCAGTCGAGTCGGTAGTGGTCTTATTAGATCTCTTCGCGCGTTTGATGCGTATTTTCTCCAGACTCCTGTTGCATCCTTAAGCTGTGCTCTTAGCACTGGATCTGTTATCGAAGCAAACTGTAGAGAGCCTAGCACTCTCTCCTGTTTTGATATCCGTTTAGATTTTAATAGTCTCTTGACAGATCCTGCTATTTCTTTCCTCTTCTTACCAGGAATGGAAAGTCGATGTGACTCCAAATTCCAGTGGATTCCCAACCCCTGAAATTTTTGAGCTGGAGAAAGTCGAGACTTTTTGATGTTGATCTTGAATCCCAGATGTTCCAGGAACTGGATCACTCTCTTAGAAGCTTGCATGCATTCTGTCCTGGATGCTGCCCACACCAACCAGTCGTCCAAGTAGGCTACTACTTGGACCCCCTTTAGGCGTAATTGATGGACGGCTGCGTTCGCGAGCTTTGTGAAAATCCTTGGGGCTATGTTTAGCCCGAAAGGCATGGCTCTGAAGGCGTAAAGTTTTCTATGTAACTTGAAGCCTAGGTAGGAGGAGAGGTGACGATTAATTGGAACGTGCCAATAAGCGTCAGACGAGTCTATAGAGACAGTATATGCCCTTCTGGGCAGTAGGGTCCTTATGTGTTGAAGCGTGAGCATTCTTAACTTGTAGTTCACTATGAACTTGTTGAGTGGCGACAAGTCTAGAATGACTCTGAGTTTTTCTGAGTCCTTCTTTGGAACACAAAACAGCCTTCCTTGGAATTTTATGGACTTAACTTTCCGGATTACTCTTTTGTCTAAGAGTTCTCGGACATATTCTTCCAGAACGGGGGTTTAGTGTTGGAAAAATTGAGGGAATTGAGGTAAAGGACTGCTCCAGCTCCAACCTAGTCCATTTTTAATTAGGCTGTGGGCCCAGGGATCGAAGGTCCAGCGATCCCTAAATAGCTGTAGTCTCCCTCCTACTGGAAGTATCTTACTTCTGCTGTTGTGGACCTGAGGCCTTGCCTCCTTGACCGCATCCTCGCCTGTATCTCCTTCCTCTTGAAGGGCATCTAGAAGAACCTCTGGCTGTTCCTCTAGCTCTCGAACGAAAGGAAGAAGTCTGCCTATCGAAGGCTGGGTTAACAACTGGTGACTATGTCGCCACTTGTTGAGGTACCAGCTGGTACGTGGTTGGAGGTTGTACCACTATCTGAGGCACCGCGGTCACAGGAAGTTGTTGATGTTGCTGTCGTTAGGGTTTAGCCGACTGAGAGGATGGCCTAGGACTTTTTGTCTTCCTCTTGGGTTGGGGACCCTCATCCGGAGAAGACTTTCTCCTAAGATCTAAGCCCCACTTTTTGAGAAGATTCCTATTCTCTGTGGCAGCCTTGTCTACTACCTCTTTAACCACTTCAATGGGAAAGAGATCAGTTTCCTCGGTTCGTGCCTCACCACAGCTGAGGCGAACACGAACTCTCTACAGGCTCTCCTAGCTTTAATAAAGCTATAGAGATCCTGCGTAACTGTGGCCAGATGGGTTTTGGCCAAAACCATGAACATATCCTGGTTCTTGGGGTCACTTGCCATCGTTTCTAGTGTCGTTTGCAACGACATCGATGCCGCAAGTCTTTCCTTTGTCTCTTGCTCTCTACGCAAGAGAACCTCCGACAGTTTTGGAAGTGCCTCACCGAATTGGCGTTCAGCAATATCAGCTTCCAGCTTCCCGACTGAGAAGGTAAGGTGAACGTCCTTCCAGTCTTCTTGGTCCAAGGGCAAGGTCAGAGAAAACGGCTTGTACTCCTCCAAGGAGGGGCATGGTTTCCCTGCCTCCACCACCTTTAAGGCTGCCTTATATCCCTTTTCCAAGAAGGGAGAGGTTCTGGTAGGAGAGGCCACAAAGGAGGGAAGCTTCTTACTCAAGGCAGGCACCTTTGAGTTAGTGAAGCCCCTCTCTTTCATCGAGCTCGCTAGTAACGTCTCAGCTTTACTATGGTAAAAAACTATGACCTCCTTTGGCTCCGTCTCCTCCTTTGAGGCTGGCTCCTTCCTAAGACGGACATAGCAGTCCGGATAAGAATCTTTGTTGTGCCAAAATTCCACTTTTTCCAGGGAAATTGCTCCCAACTTTTCTGAGATCACGATCTTCCCGGTTTTCATTGGCATGTGTTCGGCATACCTCCAAGGATTGGTATCCGAGCACAAAGGAAGATCCTTCACACTGAGCCGCTTCTGGGGCCCACGTGATGCTGCAAGTCTACGTATCTCCAGTTTCACTGCAGCTTCCTTCTCATCATTCTTCCTTTGAATTTGTTGGATCATCTCAACAATGGAAGAAAGAGTCCTTCCCAGTTCATCTGGGATAGCAGACGATGTAGAAGGAACAGGTTCTGGGTCCGGAACCGATGTAACCGACACTTCGTCGATTTCTTCCTCTTCTACCTGAGGAGCCTGGAACAGTTCCTCCTCCTGACCTTGTCCTGGAAGGGCCTTCTCAGTAGAATCCGACACCTCCGACATCCTATCGTCCAATTGGATGTCTTGAAGGGCGGCCGAGATTTCAGAATCTACCGGATTCTGGGCAGTTGGTTCTCCACCTGAGGCTGGTGGATGATTGCATCAGCCGATGCTTTAGGGAAAAGGTAGGCCCTCATCCTCTCATTTGGAAGGTAGGGGCCTGAGGTGTTTTTCTGAAAACCCCTCACCCAGGATCGTAACGTTTCCCTGGCAGCATCCCTTGACTCCGTCGACTTAGGGTCGTCAAAAGCCTCGGTAATCAGGTTAGAATAAACTGTACAAACCCTGAGGATCCCAATACCGGAGATCACCTCTGGAGGCTGCGCATGCTGCGTGCCTCCTGCAAAGTTGATGTCCACAGAAGTTCTTACTGCGAACATTACAGAACATACTCCCGCACTTCGGATGGTCCTCCTGTAAAGAGAAGAAAAATCCATGAGTATCAAGTTAAGGCTTTTACTTATATTGAAAAATTTAGCTTATATAGAAAAGCTATAAAAGAAAGATGGAAAGACACATACTTGTATTTCCTGTCCAGTCAATTGCTGAAACCTCTCGAGATATTAAAACTAAGGTTAATTCTATTCTAGAATACCTTATGTAATTTCCTAAACGGAAATTTAAGGTGTAGTTTACACCTTGAGATAAAGTTTTAATATACGGGATAGAAAGAATACAGAAAGAACTTACTTTCTATATATTGTACGGTCTCAACAAAAGGCTGTACAAGATAACATTAAGTATGATGAAGAACTTTAGTGTTATCACAAACTTTGTACAGCAGTTTCTACTAAACGGATTTTGAGCGAAGTGAAAAATCTATTTTTGGGTGAAAGAGCCATGTCGTCCTGATGGAAGTTCCTTCATAAGTAGCTTCCTAGGTTATATGTGACTACAGTGATATATCCCAGAGAATTTACCGAAGGTATCCAGAATTCTAACTCCTGGAGCGAGTATCCCTTAAAATTCACAAAGGGATATCACGTAAGGACGTATCTTGACACATCTCACAGCTATTTACACCCCAAGTAGCGATTTTCACTTCGAGAGGGAAAAGTGGCAAGAAAATAGGAGAGTCGTTAAAAAGTTAAACACTTGATTCTCCTAATGTACTGTAATAGTTCGCCCAATCGCCACCGCGAGGCACTACCTAAGCCATTCTTTGTAGCTTCTTAGGTGTTACAGATACAGTACCAAAGGGAGGGATTCATATCCTTTTACTAAAGGAGGGTGTGTCCATCAGGACGACATTGCTCTTTCACCCAAAAATAGATTTTTCACTTCGCTCAAAATCTGCTTTTTGGGCTTAGGCCATGTCGTGCTGATGGAAGTTTATCAGAGCATTAATGTATCTGTGGATTTATAATAGTGCCGTTATCTCGAATTAACTATTTCCTATCTGGTCGTCAAGACCAAAGATACTTGATGTTACCGTAATACATCAATCAACTGAGCATACCAAATGCCAGCTCTTCCTGCCCCCTACAGGGAAAAGTCTATATAGACTCTAGGACAAAACCCGAAAATTGTGAGTTCAAAGAACAATTAGCAAGCAGAAGTATATTGTGTCCTTATATACGTAAAGTATAGTTTGTAATAATAGGCAATGAATAGAATACTGTACTGTACCTCCCAGGTCCGGATCTAGACAGATAGGTTTATGTTCACGTAAGGATCATAAAACAGTAAAATAGACATGGTACAACAAAACTTACCTGTTTGCAAAAGAGAAGACATTAGTCTTACAAAGTCCTAAGAGGATCAAAGATGCTCTGATATACATGATCTATAAAATCTTGAGGCGAAAGAGACGCAAAGATTCCTTCTAATGTTTATTTACAAGAAACACAGAAATCATGATTGGAATTAATATATTTATGCTAAACATATTGCATAAAAAGCATAACAGTAATAACAAAATAAATAAGTTTCATCTGGAAGAGAAAACAAAAGCCACTCAAAGAAATAAAGTATTTCACCGCATAATGTTATTATCAGGAACACTAGCATATAAAATGCTGGCACTTGTGTCAAATTATCATGCTTGAGGTCACCTAGTTAGATAAAACAGTTCATAGTGTCTCTAACAACACAATACTTATCATGATATATTTAAGTCTATCATGTACACCCTTCACTAAAAGTCCCTATTAGTGCACTGTCCTTCGCAGTAATCGAGCAGCAGGTTTTATTACACTACCTGCAGCTACCACATGCAACTTGATTTCCTGTAATTGCTTCGCATAGTGCTTAAAGAATACCCTGGAAGACTTCCATCCAGTATAGGCACGCAGGTTTTCAAACGACATAGTCTGAAAGAAGTTTAGAGACGAGGCAACTTTTCTCGGATCGTGACCTGCGGGTGTACTGTCAGGATCCGCTCTGCGAATAAAGTAGGTGATTTTCGCCCTTATCTGTTTCAAGGATAACGTCGAACCAGAAGTCTCTCCCCTGAAAAGCTGACCTCCCTTAAAGTCTGAAGTTCTATGAAGATAGGCCTTTAGGCATTCCACTGGGCAGAGGGATGCTTCTTCCTTCAGAGGGCAGATTCTCCAGGGACCCCATCTCTTAGTGGGTAGCTCGTTCTTGGCGAGAAACGACGGGTCCGGAAAGAGATTTAAATCTCCGTTCGTTGCAAACTGAATGTGGCCATCATCCCTCGAGAGGGCCACTATTTCACTAACTCTGGCTCCTGAGGCTAGTGCAAAAAGAAATATCACCTTCTGAGTCAAGTCTTTCAGCGAGCCATCTTCATTGTTCAAAGTTGAAGCCAGATGAAGAACCTTATCCAAAGACCATGAAATGGGCTTTGGAGGAGCTGCAGGTCGAAGTTTGGCGCAGGCTTTTGGAATCTTGTTGAAGATTTCATTAGAAAAGTCCACCTGGAAGGTGTATAGAATCGGCCAAGCCAATGCAGATTTACAAGTAGTAATTGCATTAGCTGCTAATCCTTGTCCGTGAAGATGGATGAAGAAGGACAAACAGAAGTCCGTAGAAATCTCTTGCGGTTTCTTCGCCTTAACAAAGGCTACCCATTTCTTCCAGGAAGACTCGTATTGTCTTCTTGTAGACTTTGACTTATATTCTTCTCAGAAGTTAATACTGTCTGCAGAAATCCCAAACCTTTTCTTAACCGCTAGAGTGAGAAAATCATGAGATGAAGGTTCTGGGTTTTCTCTGATGAAGCGTAGACAGTCGATTTCTGCACTTGCTGCGTTAGAACTGGTTCCGGCAACGGGATCAGCTTCAGGTGTAGTTCTGTTATCAGAGGAAACCAGACACTGCCTAGCCACTTGTGGGCCACTATCGCTGCCCTCCCCCGAAAGGATCTCAATTTGTCGAGGGCTTTCAACAGCAGGTTGGTTGGTGGGAACAGGTAAATCCTGGACCATCTGTTCCAATCCACGGACATCGCGTCCGTTGCTTCCGCTAGAGGATCCTCGTACAGGGCAATATACCGGGATAGTTTCTTGTTGTCGCTCGTTGCGAAGAGATCTACTTGCAGTCCTGGGGCTTTGTTCAATATGAAGGAGAATGATCCTGCGTCTAGGGACCATTCGGACTCTATCGGATTGATCCTGGATAGAGCATCCGCTGTCACATTGCGGAATCCTTGGAGGTGGACTGCTGTCAAGTGCCACTTCATCCTCTTGGATAGATGAAAGATGGCCAACATCACTTGAGGCGATCTTGAGCCCTGTCAATTTATGCATCTCATTATCACTTCACTGTCTAAAACCAGGCGGATGTGGATTGCGCAGCGAAGTCTCAGTTTCTTCAGATATAGAAAAACTGCCATGGCTTCCAGGAAGTTTATGTGGAAGGACTTGAAGAGTGGAGACCAGGTCCCCTGCACCTTCCGACGATGATTGTGACCTCCCCAAACCTTCCTTCGAGGCATCCGTGTGAACGATGACTGCTGGTGGAGGTGGTTGCATGGGTACCTTTCTTCTTAGGTTCTTTGCTTCCAGCCATGGCTTGAGAATGGATCGCAGACAATTTGGGAATGGTCTTCATAGATCTCTTCGATCGTTGTAAACGTATTTTCTCCAGGCTCCTAATGCATCTTTTAACTGCACTCTCAAAAGTGGGTCCGTCAAAGAGGCAAACTGGAGAGACCCCAACACTCTCTCCTGTTGTCTTGTTGATATTCTTCGAGATTGAAGAAGACTTTTGACAGACCTTGCTATCTCCTTCCTCTTTGCTGTGGGCAAAGAGAGGCAATGTGACTGTAGGTCCCAGTGAACTCCCAGCCACAGGGACTTTTGAGCAGGAGAAAGCCGAGGCTTTTTCAGGTTGATCTTGAACCCTAGGTTTCCTAGGAATTGAATCACTTTTCTGGAGGCTTGCATGCATTCTTCTTTGGATGCTGCCCACACCAGCCAATCGTCCAGGTAGGCCATCACCTGGACACCCATGAGGCGTAGTTGTCGAATGACTGTGTTCGCAAGCTTTGTGAATATTCTTGGAGCAATGTTCAGACCGAAGGGCATGGCTCTGAAAACATATTTTCTTTTCTGGAGCTTGAACCCTAGGTAGGGGGAAACCTGACGGTTGATTGGCACATGCCAGTAAGCATCCGTCATGTCAATGGAGACTGTGTATGCCCGTTTGGGCAGAAGGGTCCTTATTTGCTGAAGCGTCAGCATTCTGAACTTGTAGTTCACAATGAACTTGTTGAGTGGTGATAAGTCCAGAATGACTCTGAGCTTTTCCGAATCCTTCTTCGGAACACAGAATAGCCTTCCCTGGAATTTGATGGACTTTGCTTTCCTTGTGACTCTCTTGTCTAATAGTTCTTGAACATATTCTTCCAGAACTTGGGTTGATGGTTGGAAGAATTGAGGAAAGCTTGGTGGGGTTGAGTTCCAACCCCAGCCCAGTCCTTTCTTGATCAGGCTGTGGGCCCAAGGATCGAAGGTCCACCAATCCTGAAAATGGAGAAGTTGATGGGTATGAGTTGATAGGAAGTTTCTATTAACCATAATAATTACCTGGAACATAGATGAAGAATTGTTAGTAATTATTTCTCAGCTAATCCCGTCTTTGGTCGTCAATTTTTCTTGGTGGGATTTAATGATACGTTGGTATTCTTAAAATACAAGTTTAATGATATCTTGTGGCTACATTGCTCTATGACAGCTGACTCCTAAGTGTGTGTGGAGCATCATACACAATCTGACAAAATCAAAACATTTCTAAACAAAAGAGCATCACTCTGAGAAGACTTAAATCCTACTCCAGTAAAAAACTACAAAGAATTACATCCTATCTCTGAGGTAATCAACAAATGTTTGAATCCTAATACCAAAACAAATCATTACACTTATGTACAAAGCATAACATGTTTTATTCATGCAATATGATGCAATGTTGCGCAATACCTGTAACACTTGAAATAATATAGTACATTATTACAATAATACATAACAGTCTCCTCCCCCTTAACTTGACATTGTAAAAATCTTCATAAATCTAATCTCTCAGGGGGCTTTCCTCTGTTAATCCTATTAGGAAGCACTTTAACCTCATGTTGTACTGGTACATGAATTGGTTCTGAATCTACATTGGATGTTGGACCATCTTGGTTAATATTTGACTCATTTGATCTAACTACTTCTTTAAGTTTCTCATCTCTAACATTCACATGCTCTACTGTCTTTCTGTTTAACGGCTGTAATTGATCAACATGACGTTTTACAACATTATCACCAACACGAACATCATAATGTAAATTTCCTATCTCTCTTACAATCTCTTCTGGTACCCACTTCTCTGGAGTGTTGTACGATCTTACCATAACATCAGCCGAAGGTAAAAAATGTCTTACATTAGGAAGCTTTACTACTTGTTTATACCCTTTATCTTCTAAATCACTTTGCAAACTTGGATACAACAAATCTAACTTACACCTTATCCTCCTCCCCATCAACAAATTTGAGGGTGTCACGCCTGTTGTGCTGTGCGGCGTTGTTCTATAAGACAATAAAAACTTTGATACATGCAAAAATATATTACCTGAATTTGCTTTTCTACACTTCATATTGTGTTTAAACGTTTGAACAAATCTTTCAGCCTCTCCATTAGTAGATGGATGATATGTAGCTGAAAATGTATGCTTTATACCATTGACATTACAAAATTCTTTAAACTCTTGTGAGGTAAATTGTGGACCATTACCTGTAACAATTCTTTCTGGAATACCGTGCGTTGAAAAAATTTGCATTAACTCTTTTATTGTGGCGTAAGACGTTGTTGTCTTCATTGGGATAATTTCTGGCCACTTACTGTAAGCATCTACTACTATCAAAAACAAGTAATTTAAAAAAGGACCTGCAAAATCTATATGCACTCTTTGCCATGGATACCTTGGTAACTCCCACGGGTGCATTCTAGGAAATTGAGGATTGTTCTGTTGCATAACACAATTCATACAATTCTTTATATAAGATTCCACATCTTTATCTACACCTGGCCACCATACAAAAGTTCTCGCAATTGACTTTGATCTTACAATACCTTGGTGATCAGCATGTATTTCAGACAAAACCTTATTTCTCAGTGAATTAGGAATAACTACCCTTGAACCTCTCATCACTATTCCTTGTGTTACACTCAGTTCATACCATATATCCTTATACGGTTTACAATTTTCCTCTTTTCCACATAAGTCCCTACCTGTCATTAAACTCTCCAAAACCTTACTAAGTACTGGGTCTCTCTTGGTACTGTGTGCTACATCTTTTGCAGTTATTGGTACATCATATACAGAAATTAGCAGAACACTGTCATCATACTCCTCTGGAGCTTTGTCTACGGGTAATCTGGATAAAGCATCTGCATTACCCATGTTTGATGTTGGACGGTATTCTATATCATAGTGGTACACTACTAACGTAATTGCCCAATGTTGTAGTCTTGCAGCTACCAACGTAGGTAAACTTGCTTTTGGACCCATAAAGGTTTATGATCTGTAACAAGTGTGAACTTTTTCCTACCATAAAGATACATATGGAATTTTTTAACTCCATAAACTAATGCTAAACCTTCCTTTTCTATTTGAGAGTAATTCCTTTCTGCCTTGTTCAATACTCTAGAAGTGAATGCAATTGGTTTTTCTGTTCCATCTGGCATTACATGAGATAATACTGCACCTAAACCTATGTTTGATGCATCACATACTAATTTAACTGGTAAATCCATTTGATAATGTACTAACAATGTAGGTGATGTTATTTCATGCTTGATTCTTTCAAAAGATTCCTGACACTCTTTTGTCCACTTCCATTCTACACCCTTATTCAACAGACTATACAATGGATGTGCAATTGTAGACAAATTCTGAATGAAATTCCAATAAAATGTTACTAAACCTAGAAATGATTGTAATTCCTTAACATTTTCTGGCACTTTTGATGATTGTACAGCTTTAATCTTCTCTTTAGTTTTGTGAATACCCTTGCCATTTATTACAAAACCTAAGTATTCCACTGAATCAACTTCTAAAATACATTTGTTCTTATTTACTCTAATATTATGTTCCTTCAACTTCTTTAGAACTGTTCGCAATCTTTCTCTATGTTCTCTTGTGTCTTTACCAACAATTAAAATATCATCTATAAAAATGAATACTCCTTGCATTCCTGAAAAAATCTTATCCATAGTTTGTTGCCATATAGCTGGACTACTTGCAACTCCATAAGGTAATCTCTTTGGTCTAAACAAACCTAAGGATGTATTTACTGTGCATAATTCTTGTGAAGTTTCATCCATGGGAAGCTGTTGAAATGCTTGTCTTAAATCTAATTTAGAAAAAACACTGCATCCGGACATAGTTGCAAACATGTCTTTCGGATTTGGTAAGGGATGTTGAGCTACTTGCAGTTGTGGATCTAACGTTACTTTGTAATCTCCACTTAACCTTACCTGTCCACTTTCCTTCACAATAGGAACTAATGGCGTAGCCCAATCTGAATATGTAACCCTTTCCCAGGAACCTTCATTTTCTAATCTCCTGATTTCTGTTTCAACTGCACTTTTCAATGCATATGGTACTGGTCTGGGAGCACAAAATCTAGGAGAACTGTCAGGTTTCAAAACTAAAATTGCCTTTGCGTTCTTTACTGTACCTACTTTATCTTCAAATACGTCTTGAAACTCTGATATGATATTATCCATAGATATTTCATTTTTGTTTTCATCTTGTCTACCTGTAACCTTCAAAATACTAGGCCAATCTAACTTCAAATACTGTAGCCAATCTAAACCTAGCAAAGTTTGTCCATTACCTTTTACTACTGTTCATGGCATTCTCTCTAATTTTTGTTCTTTGTACTGTACTTCTACGTTCGAAGCACCTATCACCTGAATATCAAAACCATTATAACCTTTCAAAACTCTATTTGTACCTTCTAATAACAAATTAGGAATGCTTTTAGCCGTTTTCTCAGACATAGTTGATACATCGGCTGCTGTGTCAACTTGCATCAAAATTGGTTTACCATTTATGATTATTTCTACCATGATATGTTTCTTTGCACCTTTGTTGACGGAATTAATGCGAAACGCAAAATCAGTTTCTGACCTAACCTGATTATCATGAAAATTTTTAGCATTATTCTCTTGACCAATAGTATCAACTGTAGCATTTATTTTCTTTGTGTACTGTTTAGGGAATCTACAAGCAGTTGCAAAATGACCCATCTTTCTGCAATTCTGGCATGTCTGTCCAGTAGCAGGGCATTTCTTTGCTTCGTATGCAAGATGATCAGTTTTACCACACCTATAACACTTGGGGTTTTCCTGTTGTTTCTGTGTATAAGCCTGATTCTGATATTTATGAACATTAGTGTTAGGCACTTTTCTATGACTAGGCTTTGACATGTTCCTTCTCTGATTCTCATTGGTTTTCCACTTAGAACCTACTGTATTAATTTTAGAATTCCATTTTATTGCTTGTAGAACTACCTATTATGTTACTTTGCATATTTGATGTTTCTAAAGCTCTGCCTGTTATCAATACCTTTTCTAATGTTAAATCTTTATCTTGCAATAATTTATTTCTTAGCTCTTGTAATGTGCAATGTGCAATCACTTGATCAATGATAACATTTTCTAACTCTAGAAATTCACATGAAACGGCTAAATTCTTTAGTCTAGTCACAAATGCATCTAAACTTTCATTTTCTTTCTGATAAGCCTGCGATGAAAACTGGTATCTTTCAAAAAATTTATTGACCTGAGGAGCAAAATATGTGGTAAGAGCCTTAATTGCAGCTTCACTTGTGTCATCTGTAGGCTGCAAAGTCTTAAACACTTCCCGAACTTCCCTACCTGCTGTATGAAGTAATAATGCCTTCTTTTGGGCATCCTTCATGTTCCCTAATGCTTCTAAATAAATCTTAAATTCCTCACACCACTGTTGCCATCATGTTGCAACAGAATTGGGCTCAGCAGTGATGCTGAAGCGTTCGGGATGTTCTATATCAAAAGGCATTTTGAGTCTTAGCTTAATACCTAGATTAGGTTAAGCTACTGTTCTGCAGTCACAAGTTTACTTCCTACCTGTTTTGTAGCCTACCCATATCTTTAAATTTCACCCTTTCTTGTTTTGTTTGTTTGATGAAATTCCTGTTCTGCTGCTTGTACAATCTTCATTGGGAGATTTTCCTCTTGTCCCGCAATATGCAAAAGGACCTTCTCTTGTGCTGGCCGTCCTTCTACATAAGGCCCAATGTTTCTTCTGCATGTGTTCGTTCTCCTGGGCGTCGCCAATTGATGGGTATGAGTTGATAGGCAGTTTCTATTAACCATAATAATTACCTGGAACATAGATGAAGAATTGTTAGTAATTATTTCTCAGCTGGTCCCATCTTTGGTCGTCAATTTTTCTTGGTGGGATTTAATGATACATTGGTATTCTTAAAATACAAGTTTAATGATATCTTGTGGCTACATTGCTCTATGACAGCTGACTCCTAAGTGTGTGTGGAGCATCATACACAATCTGACAAAATCAAAACATTTCTAAACAAAAGAGCATCGCTCTGAGAAGACTTAAATCCTACTCCAGTACAAAACTATAAAGAATTATATCCTATCTCTGAGGTAATCAACAAATGTTTGAATCCTAATACCAAAACAAATCATTACACTTATGTACAAAGCATAACATGTTTTGTTCATGCAATATGATGCAATGTTGCGCAATACCTGTAACACTTGAAATAATATTATTACAATAATACATAACAGAGGTCTCCCTCCTACCGGCAGCATCTCACTTAGAGTGCTGACTGGAGGATTTACCTCCTTGGCCACGACCACCTCTGTTGCCCCTGCCTCTGAAGGGGCACCTCGAGGAACCCCGAAAGGAACCTCGAGACTTTGGCTTAAAAGTAGTAGCCTGCCTTCCGTAAACTGAGGTGAACACTGGCGACTGAGAAGCCAGAGTTTGGGGCACCAGTTGAAAGGTGGTGGCGGGTTGTGCAACCGTCTGGGGCACCGTGGCCATGGGAAGCTGTTGCTGCTTTGCTCGAGAGGGCAAGCGAGGTCGTTTCAACCTCAGCTGAAGATTTTCGTTTCGAAGACAAGCCCCATTTGGAAAGGAGATTTCTATTCTCCGAGGCAGCTTTGTCTACAACCTCCTTGACCACTCCACTCGGGAAGAGGCCTTTTTCCCAGATGTTAGAAGCTATCAGCTTCCTAGGTTCATGTTTAACAGAAGCGGAAGCAAACACGAACTCCCTACAGGCCCTTCTGGCCTTGATGAAGTTGTACAGGTCCCTCGTTACCGTAGCCAAGTAAGCCTTGGTGAAGACCATGTACATATCCGGGGTATCGTGGATACTAGCCATCGTCTCTAGCCCTGTTTGGAGAGACATGGAAGCAGCCAGGTGTTCCTTAGTCTCGTGTTCTCTCTTTAAGAGAAAATCAGTCAGCTTTGGGAGGTCTCCGTTGAACTGACGTCCAGCGATATCGGCCTCCAGCTTCCCGACTGTGAAGGTAACGTGAGCATCCTTCCAGTCCTTGTCGTCTGATGGGAAAACAAGGGAGAAAGGCTTGCTTTCTTCTAATGTGGGGCAAGGTTTTCCTGCCTCCACGGCCTTCAGAGCTGCTTTAAACCCTTTGTCCATAAAGGGAAAAGCGCATTGGGGGTCAGCAACAAACGATGGATGTTTTTTGCTAAGAGCCGGCACCTTCGAACTAGTGAAAGCCCTCTCTTTCAAAGTTTTGGAAAATAAGGCTTGTGCCTTAGCAAGCTCAAGGACAATTGTCTCCTTGGGCTCCGTCTCTTCTTTAGACGCCGGTTCATTCCTAAGGCGGACGTAGCAGTCCGGATAGGCCCCTCTACTGGGCCAGAACTCGATTTCCTCCACTGGTACCGTACCCAGTTTCTCCGAGAGAAAAATTTTGCCTGCTGACATAGGCATATGCTCTGCGTACCTACAAGAGTTAACGTCAGAGAAAACGGGAAGGTCCCTCACGTTCAGCTTCTTAGGGGCCAAACGTGAAGACACCAACTGCTCAATCTCCATCCGAAAAGTGGCTTCCTTCTCGGACGACCTCTTCTGTAGGTCCTGGAGATCAAGGAATGAAGAGTGCTCGTGATCGAATCGAGCTGAGGTGGTTGAGATGATGTTGATGGTGCCGGATCGCCCGCTAAAGCTGAAGAAACCGAAGCTACTTCGGCATTCTCAACATTTTCTTCAGCGGGGGCAACTGCCTCCTGATCCAACTCTTCCACGAGGAGATTCTTCTCCGTCTCCTCGGAGACGACAGACATGTTGTCGTCCAAATGGATACCCTCCAATGTATCCGAAACGTCAGGTTCTGGGGTCTGCTGGACCTGAAGTTGAACCAAGGGGATCTCAGGTTTTGTCTGGGGAATAATAGCATCATCATGAGCTCTGGGGAAGAGACAATCCCTCATCCTAGCATTAGGAAGGTATGGGCCCGAAGCATTCTTTTGAAAGCCCCTGACCCATTTATGCAGCGTGTCCCTAGCTGCATCCCTAGACTCTAGAGTCTTTTGGTCATCAAAAGCCTCCTTTACCAAATTTTCACAGATGGCACATACCTACGGGTCCCAATACTTGACAACCCCTTTGGTGATAGAGCAGCGAGCGTGAGCCCTGCACACTCCATGTCCGTAGAAGATCTTGCTACGGACTCTACAAAAATTGTTCCCGCACTCGGGATGCTCCTCCTGTAAAGAAAGAAAAACAAATGAGTTTTCTGTGAAATCTTCAGATTTCGACTCAATTTAAGCATTATATTTAGCTTGGATAGGGTAAGCTATAGGTAGGAAAGACACCTACATGTGTCTCCTGTCCAGCCATTTGCTATGATCTCCTCCCATATTGAACTAGGCAATTCCTAGGAATTATTTACTGGAAGAAATTATCCAAGATATATTAAGTGTCCTCATGACACGTCTTCCATTATGCACAATATGGTGGATAAATCTAATGGAATTTAACCATTAATAAAAGAGAGAATCATTTCTCCTAAATGATGGTCTCACAAATGGCTGCCCAAGAACCACAAGTGCTGGAAAAAATTGGTTTTCCAGGGCACAGCAGTAGCTGGCGGCAGTATGTCGACAGTATTGTCGGTCTCGCCGACACTGCCGGCCCAGCCGACACTGCTGGCCCATCAACACCGTCGGACCGCCGGCACTGCTGGCCCCGCCGACTCTGCCGGCCCAGCCGACACTGCCGGCCCAGCCGACACTGCCGGCCCAGCCGACACCGTCGGACCGCCGGCACTGCCGGCCCGGTCGGCACTCTCCGGGCTAGCCAGCACCTGCCAGGCAGGCCGGCACCAGCCGGGCCTGCTGGCACATGCCAGCCTGACTGGGCTCAATTACTATCTTATAATATAGTGGATGGAAGGCACAGGCCGGCTGCCGGCAACAGCACAGTTGCCGGCAGCCGGTCATAGGATACCTGCCGTCGGCACATCAATCAACGATGACCAAGGCAAGAGGAGGCAGCAAACTGCCAGCCTAACCATCCACATAGACACCGGCAGAACTAACTGCCGGCGGCTAGCCCATAAAGAAAGTCAGAGAGAAAGGTAAGGATAAAGGACGGCAAAGGATCAGCTATTCCGGGCAGCACCCCGAAAGAGTGAGCCAGTGGAAGAGGGAATTGAATTCGGGCTTCCACTCAACCATATCCCATCATAAGGAACATGGAAGGCAGTCCAAGGGAGGACTTGAGGGCACCCTCAAAGATATGAGGTTATCTGCCGGCAGCTGGCCTAGCCGGCAGCCGACAGGGTAATTCAGGCCAGGTCTACAGACCCCTATAGGGACTATGTAGGACCACGGCCAAGGGTGAAGGTTCATCCAACACCAAAGAGATAGCGGGGTAGGGGGTAAAAGTCCATAAGTAAGGTAATACCCTAAGGAATTACCTAACCTGAGTGATTCTGATCTCAAAAGTAACCTCAAGTAGGGGAAATCAATTCCCCAGAAAGGGTTAGGTAAAAGAGAACGCCCATAGGACACACTCTTAGAGAACAGGATCACGTACTAAGGATTTCCACCAAGGAAGAAACCTATCTTCCAGTTAGAAAACCTTAGAACAGGACTGTCTGCTAGGCCAGCAAAAGGAAACTATGAAACAATAACCTTAAAGTGGCCTAGGGAGGACTAGCCTCCTGAACAGCAACTAGGCTAACTAGGAAGTCATTTTCCAGAAGTTAGATGCCTAACACAGACTTCTGATGTCCCGTCCTCCACTCCAAACCCGAGGATTGGCAAAGAATCACCTATGCCAGTTCGAGGAAAGGAGAGAGAAATGAAACGCCCCAGTAAATTTTGCCCGAACATAGGTCAAAGCAAAATTAACTAAGGATAGCCTAGGCTAATCAGAAGGAAAGGGAATTACTCTTAAATCTCGTAGAGATAGTATTGACTTAAAAGGTATAGAAGATATTAATCTCCCCTTAAGAGACAATACAAAAGCAATAAGGGACATATATCAAGTATACTAAAGCCCTTGGGCTATTAAGCCAAATAGCATAGAGAAACGTTCATCGAAACTCTAGTATACTAATATGAAAGAGGAAAAAATTACACAGTAATATCTTAATTGTATAAAATATTGCCTGAGCTTCAATAAAACTTTACCAGGAAGGTTATATCATTAATGAAGTGTGAAGGTGCCTAGGCTAGGAAGCCTGGCAGTCATGAGGCTCGATCATAATAGCCAAAACCACGACAACAATGACATAATATGAAAATCCCTATCTAAGAAAACTAAATAGCTAAAGTTATTAAAGCGATAATGCCGGGAATATAGTTCTTGCTAACTAAATGAACAAAAGAACGATCGCGTCCATGACACCATCCGGCTGGCAACAGCTCTTGTTACGTTAATCACGATCTCAATCAACAAGCAAAACTGGCAAGAGCTTACATTTACACAATTCAAAGATTTTACTTAACTTTCCAGATGCTGAAGAAGCGGGGGAATCCATCGCAACGATGAAAAAGCTTTCAAAATAGCGAGATAACTCAGGAAAAACACCGGTCACTGAAGCTACGAACGAAAGAATGGCTTAGGTGGCGCCTCGCGGTGGCGATTGGGTGAACTATTACAGTACATTAGGAGAATCAAGTGTTTACCTTTTTAACGACTCTCCAATTTTCTTGCCACTTTTCCCTCTCGAAGTGAAAATCGCTACTTGGGGTGTAAATAGCTGTGAGATGTGTCAAGATACGTCCTTACGCGATATCCCTTTGTGAATTTTAAGGGATACTCGCTCCAGGAGTTAGAATTCTGGATACCTTCGGTAAATTCTCTGGGATATATCACTGTAGTCACATATAACCTAGGAAGCTACTAATGAAGGAACTTCCATCAGCACGACATGGCCTAACCCCAAAAATACAGTGTGTACCACACTACAAATATAGCAACTACTGTATATCGCATGCTGTTGTGCCGGCTGGCATCTACCCCTGTATAGTTCAAAGATATACTATCTTTAACTCATAGGCAGCAGACCACTGATTCGCGACTGTGTGCCGGCCGGCAATCATTGCCAGCCGACAGCTGAAAACACTAATACCCGGCTGCCGGCCGGCAATCATTGCCATCCAACAGCTCAAAACACTAATACCCGGCTGCCAGCCGCTAATCATAGTGGCCAGAAGAATCGGGCTGTATTTCCACTGCCGGCAGGAAAAGGTAATAATACCCATGCCCGCCGGCAGTAGCCAAGAACCAGAGAACCTCCACCTGCCCGGCTGTCGGCTGTTAAGCCGGCAGCCGGGTTAGGGCTACAACACAATAGTCAGAGAAACAGTATGGATGTAAGGTTATAAGGCGTCATTGCCATACGACCTTCCATCCAGAAAGAGTGGACTTATGGAAGGGGAGAATGTAGCATTCAAGCTTCCAAAGAATCCATAGCCTGCCGGGCTCTACCGGCAGACATGGAAGGTAGACCAAGGGAGGTCTGGGGTTCACTCTGCAAAGAGCAAAGGGTCTCTGCCGGCCGACACGTAATTGCCAGCCGGCAGAGAGCAGAGCCGGTCCTCCATCCTAACCTACACTACGTACGGAAGTAGGACTGCGGCCAAAAGAAAATAAAAGAAAGAGTGTTAGGGAAGAGATAAGGGTCCTATAGACTTCGTTCTAGCAAGAGATACACTCAGCAGTTACGGAAGCTCATCCTAACCTAGAGTTGTCTATTAGGGAGGAAGACTGGCAATACTTGCTATCCTCCTCCCAACCAGAACAAAGTTAGGTGAAGCTATTTCGCCGGGCAACAGAGAAAACTCATTCTCCAGCCCGAGAAAAACAACACAGGACAGTCTGCTAGGCCACTAGAGGAAGGAATCAGCTCTTACAGAATCCTTTCGACGTGGACTAGGGAAGCAAAGCTTCCTGTGTCTGCCCCTAACTTAGCAAAGGAGACTCATTCTCTATGCTAGGAAGAAGCAGACCACAGACTAGAAATTCTGATGCTCTGCCCTAACACAAAAAAACGGTCACTCTGGTTATCAGGTCAGGACAGACATATCCTAGAATAGTTATACTTGAATCATTATACAGATAGAACCACTAGGATTAAGCCAAAGGCTTACAGAGGGAGAGAGGGATTGAATTTAGCCTCCAGAGGAGAAAAGAACAATCGAGGATGTGCAAAAGTATACTACTGTACCTAGATTACTAGACTAGGTAAGGTGAGAATCGATTACCTAACCGAAACTCTCTCATATACAATCTTGGAAAGAACATTCAACAATATCTTACATGTATAAAATATTTGCCTATAGCTTCAATAATATAACACTCAGAAAAACTTATATCATGCATGAAAGTACTAGGGCTAGACGCCTAGGCTACTAAGCCTCGCGAAGGGCAAGATCGGTTACCTAAATCACCGAAGTAAAAACTGACGGTATAATGTAAGCATTCCTAGAGAAGCTAAATAGCTAGATTATTAAAGCATAACAAACCAGGAACGTCGCTCTAGCTAACTAAATGACCCATAAATAGCGAGCGATAGCATCCAGGATGCCTCCGGTAGGCAACAGCTCTTGTTTACGTTAATATCACTATTGATTTAATTCAAAACGACAAGAGCTTACATTTATACATATAAAGATAATACTCAACTTTCCAGAGGCAAAAGAGGCCGGAGAAGTCATCAAAATGTTGAAATAAATCCAAAATAACGAGAGAACACAAGGGAAAACACCGAGTAGTAGAGCTATATGAAAAGAAATAAAGAGGGCGCTACCGCCTTCATCAGATACACACTGGAAACGGAATAGGAGAGATGCCTTATGAGCGGCTCTCTTTTCATTCTCATTTCAGATTCTTGCCACTGTAACCCCTCGAAGCGTTAATACTGTTCGTGGTGGAGATAGCTATGTGACGTGTCAAGAATACGTCCTCTGATATTATGCGATATCCCTGTGAGATTATTTAGGGATATTCGCTCCAGGAGTTAGAATTCTGGATATCTTAAGGTAAAATTCTCTGGGAATATCACTGTAGTCAAATATACCCTAGAAAGCTACCTATTAGGAACTTCCATCAGGACGTCATGGCCAGAGCCCAAATATATATATATATATATATATATATATATATATATATATATATATATATATATATATATATATATATATATATATATATATTAGACATGGCTGATGTTCAACACGCGAATTAATACCGTGATTAAACCTTTTCGGAACTAAAGAAATTCTCCTTGGGAGAAAACTTAAAGTATTATTATTATTATTATTATTATTATTATTATTATTATTATTATTATTATTATTATTATTATTTATTAGAAAATAAGCTACAACCCTAGTTGGATAAGCTGGATGTTATAAGTCCTAGGAATAAATAAACTACAAGAGAAGTAATGCACAACCAAAATAGAATATTTTCAGGACAGCAACAACATTAAATTGGATCTTTCATATATGAACTAAAAAGACTTGAAAAAACCAGAGGAGGGGAAACAAGATAGAATAGCATGTCCGAGTGTGCCCTCAAGCAGGGAAGCAGTAAGAATTGGTGAAACTGTAAGTGAGCTTTTATATTGCACCATAAAGCAAAAGCAAAATGTGTTTATATACCATAGACTCATGGCATAGGCTTTGATGTAGCCTACATGTAGTCTGGTTAGTTGACTAGAAGTTTATAATTATAAAACTACAAAGCATAATTTTCGGTGACATCGTTGCATATTTTGACATATCTTGACCAATGGATACTTTGAAAGTGTTATATTTTTTCCATGCGCCGCCAAAACATTGATGTAATTTAGTGATGCAAGAGATCAATATGACAATATTGTTTTCAGCTTCGCTGTTTCAGTCTTCAATTTGACGACATTAATTCTACCAACCAGGGGCCAATGCCAGAAATTCACATGGCATTACCTTGTGTTACAACTTACATGGACCTTCATAGGGATCATCCTTCCGTCTTATGTGAAATGTTATGGTGAGAAAAAAAGATGTTATATGATCAGAGTTAAGTTAAATGTTCCATCGGTTTGTATATTACATCAACCATGTAAGTACTTATACATTTTCATAGCAATGTCTATTATTTTAAAAATCTTAGTAGAATATCCATTGTAAGCATTTGTATAAATCAACATATTTGGTAATCGATATCATTGTATTTTATCTCTGGAGATAAAAGACAGGAGAAAAATTCTGATGTCTGGTTGTGTTTTTCTTATTAAATACAATAGCTTTGTTCGATTCTTGAAGGATCAGGGAGATTTAACATTCGTGACAGCTGTGATTATGTGATATGGGCTCAAATGAAGAAGGCAGCCTGGTACAAAGTAGACATGAGCCGCCCGCGCCTCCGTCTTCCTTCCCACCAGAGCTACCTAATGTGCATTTCTGGCAAAAAATAGTCTGCCTTTCTTTAATATCTCCCATGTTAATTACTTGATTAGAATGATACTTTGACGCATCATTCTGGAGACTTCCCCTAATTTTTGATACTATAAGGCATTTTCAAATCCTGTTAATTAAGGTGTTTACTCTTTGACTAATAATGCTAGTTTCTCCGGTGTTGCTTACTTTTTTTTTCTTTTTGTAACCTGTTATGTTTGTTAATAAGTGATAGAATTAATATGTTGGATTCATGTTAAAATTCTTATCAACATTTCATGATATTGTTGTATTTCGGCTGGATGTATAAGGAATTTATAGTCTTTGGCCTATATATCCAACCTGTTGAACCTGCCTCGAGGGCTTCTTAAATCCTTAAAGTTTTGAGCGATATACGGCTACGACTTGGAAAGATAACCAAAATTCAGTCTCATAAGCAGCTTAAGACCCATCTTACAATTACAAGAGGTTCAGTATCTAAAACAAAGCTTTATTCCTTTTAAAGGGCAGGTTCATGGATAAATAGGCTAAGACTATAAACTCCTTTTACACCCTCACAAAATACAACAATATCATTAAATGTTGATATAAATTATAACAAAAATCCAAGGTATTTGTTTACAAGAGCACGCTCTCCATTTACACCAAATTTATACATTCCTGCACTCTCCTCTTTTTTTTACAGTAATTAGGAGGTTCTTAAAATGCTGGGAAAGCAAAAAAAAAATAGCAAATGTTGTGGAAGGGGGGAGGGGGAGGGGTTGGTGGAGGAGGTACTAAGCGACATGGAACCAACATCGTCAACAGAGTCAATCAAAGAGAAGTTCGTGACGTGAGCGAACATTTGATATATATTCAAAATATATAATAAATTAAAAAGTGGATCAATTACTCAAAAGTGTCACTATTTGTGAATTGTATATTTTGTTTGTTAATACTTGACAATAAGTCTTATCTTTCTTTTAAAGAAACTTTTTACGAGAATGACTATTTTTGCAGCGTATGACTGTTTTCATTGGCGGAAAATTGGCAAGCATCCTTAGGCAGTGGTCAATAGATGGCATTAGTGTAGCAAAATGTTGTCTGGGAGAACTAGTCATTCTCAAAATAGTTTCTTTAAAAAACCACTTTATTGTGATTTATATCAAATATTTAACTAATATAGAATACACATTCCACAAATGGTGACACATTTGAGTAATTACTCCATTTTTAATTTAGTATATATTTTGAATATATACAAAATGTACGCTGACGTCAGGAACTTCTCTTTGGTTGATTATGTTGATGTCGGTTCCCGATCGCTTAGTACATCAGAGGACGATGGATCATGAGGAAAGGGTGTAGAAAAATATGCATTATCACTACGGCATCAGTATTAAAGTACTTTACCTCTGTAATTACTTAATTAGTCAATTTTAAAGTTAACGTAACTTTTATAAATAGCTTTTCTCGTCTAATCCTTTTAAATGGTTATTGCCGTAAACAAACCACCAATTTTAATGTGAAAATTTTTTTCTTGGTTTACTGAGTGACGGAGAACCAGTAGTACCTGCCAAGAAGAGTACCTGTCTAGAAGAGTACCTGTCTAGAACTTAACAACTTCAGTCTTCAGTAGAAGTTCCCGACATACTTACAGTGGATTAATCTTTGAAGTTATTTAGTGACCTATGGATCTTATCATTTGCATCGCGATCATGTGTTACACAAATATGGAATAATTCTATCAAAATATCATTGGACCTAGACCGGCCAAAGGAGAACCCGCCTACCTATCTCCTAAATTACACTATAAACAAGGTAAGAGAAAAGCTATTTTTTCTTTGTTTTAAGCTGTCCAGATCTTGATTTTTATTCCTGCAGCTTTAATCGATGCTTATGTGATAAGTGTTATTACCTATACTTACCCAAATTATACGTACCTTACCTATACTTACCTTACATACTTATTCATAATTATAGTTACTTTGTTTGTTGTATTTCATTAATCAATTTACTATTTAATTGTATTGAATTCTGTTTGTTTTTATTATTATCTTGACGGTTTGTTTACTGGGATAGAAATATACTTCACATTTTACTTAGTTTATTTTTGGGCTGTTATTTCATTGGGGTAGTTGCGTCCGATTCTGTTCATACATGAAATCTCAAGATTTCCTCGTGTTCACTATTTCAGATGTGTTCGTATACTTTCGGATTCATTTCATTGGCCTCCGGATGATGCAGCCCAGGTACTCACTTTCTATCCTTATGGTTCTCGTTCAGAAGTTTATTTTGTGATACGATTATATATATTACAATTAAATTCATTGTAACTTATACTTTATTATTTGATATACCCTATATTTAATGAGTTACTTTATCATTAAAATCTGTATAAAAACCTCATTTTTATACAAAGGGTACGTGTAAGGGGTGTTAACGGTGGCATGCTAGTGTCATTGAACATGAAAACATACGTTGCTGAGTGCAGATTTCTTGGTATGAGTTGCTTAGCCAGGGGCTTGTAAGTCTGATGACATGGTGTAAAATTTCCCACAACATGACGCAGGCGATGAAGATTGTCTGGGGGAGCTTGCAGACGGAAAATATTTGGCAGGGACGACTAATGGGTCACCAAACACCATTTCAGCTGCCAAAACATCCAAGGCATCTTTAGGATTGGTCCTTCGTCGAAGGAGGACATAGGGAAGCTGGGTAAACCAGTTGGAGACCTTGCAGCAGGACATCAAAACTGCTTTGAGGGTACGGGGAAAATGTTTAACCCTACCGTTAGCAGCAGAATTGTATGGTGTTATCTGATGAAGGGTGATACACAGGAGATTCACCAATGATGTTTACAATTGAGAAGTGAGAGTGGTACCCCTGTCGGAAGTAACATGCTCAGGGATACCAAATCTCGCTATCCATCCTGAGAGTAAGGCAGATAAACATAAAGCAGACGTTTCAGTTTCTATAGGAATGGCTTCAGGCCAACAAGTGGAGCTGTCAAGGATGGTAAACAGGTAACAATATCCTTGGGATGTGGATAGGGGACCCACAACATTGACGTGAATGGGGACAAAGCACCGCTGAGGTTTAAAGTTTTAAAGGCCACTCATGAATGGCAGACACATGGGTCATTGGCATTGCCCTATCAAGCAGGACAATGCCGTAGAGACTGACCATATACATATGATCAGTACCCAAGCCCCCTCTCCATCCAAGCCCCCTCTCCATCCAAGCCCCCTCTCCACCTAAGACCCCTCTCCACCCAAGCTAAGACCACAGAGGGCCAGGCAATGGCTGCTGATGACTCAGCAGATAGACCTATAGGCTCCCCCAAAGCCCCCATCTTTAGCTCATAAGGATGGTGAGGTTGTCACAGCCAAAGAAACTAACGAGTTTGAGCGGGACTCGAACCCCTGTCTGGCAATTACCAGTCAGGGACATTACCCATCGGCCACCACAACCCGTTGAGGAATGGAATGGTGCTCAATCTTGAATGAATGAAATCAAACACCTGTCGGCGCATGAGAGAAGGTATCCACGGTCTAGATCTACCAGTACTGACATCACAGAGAGAGGAGGATGGCATAGGAGTCGTTGAGAGGGATGTCCTCCTAATGGAAGGATGTTCAGGAAGTCCTACATGCTTGGTACTTGGAATCTTTTTGTTGAGCTTCTGTAAAAGCGTTGTAATCCAGTCACAGGTGAATGGTGGCCAATGTCTTTCGTCACAGCGCATCGGCAATGGGATTAATTTTTCCAGCAACATGCAGAAGGGGTGTTAGTGTGTTGCTGGAGAGGTTGGTGGTTTTGGCATAAGTGAGGGGTGGTATATGTGAGTGGTTGGCAGCGTAGTTGCCACTTCAGCTCGTCACAGGGTCGACATCTGTGTCTCACCGCATTCACGTCAGCTTCTGCTGATGTTCAATAGTTGTCCACTTTGTCAGGAGAGGTGACTTTGATGAAGTTCTGGAAGGTGGTGAAGTGGCTGTCCATAAGGATGACGACTTTGGTCATCAGGTCCTTCATGAGTAAAATATCGACATCGAAGATGGAAGCATATACGGGTTCAGGTAGGCACCTTACCCTAAAGGAGCGAAGTAGAATCACTTCATGAGGAGAGCTGTCTGAGTGAGCTAAAAGCGTTTTGCAATGCAGGTGAACAGTGATGACAAGTACTGCTCCAGGAGCTATGATTTGAACTGATGAGGGTGTCCCCTTTCTCTCACAGCCAATCAGAGATTTCTAGGAAAGTGTCCCTGGGGATGGTCGCGACTACATAGTCTGATTTGGGGCTTGACCGAGTCACTCCCTTTGTTTGAAACTGGATTTTTTTCCATGGCTTCTTTGCTGGGGAAGGACGCTAGTTTCAGGGAAAGGGCGTTGATAGGAGAGTTAGTGTGTGAGGGCAGCATTATGAAACAGTATGAAATGGCAGTGTGGGGGAAAGGCAGGAGGGAGCTGAACACCCTGAACACTCCGGTGGTCACCATTGCACATGAGAGCAGTTAGGTTGTAACTAAGACATTCCTGTTAATGCAACGAATTTTATTTCAAAGGACAGCAAACTTTTATAATAACAGTTTCAGTGGAAAAAGGTCACAAACATTCAAAAAGATAAGTACAAGCAGATACAGAAATGAATAGGCTATCAGTGCGAGGGGAGAGCCAAAAAAAAAAAATTAAAAAAAAAAAAACAGAAGTACCGTTACAGTGTACGAGCTTGTGTGATACATATGCGGTACAAAACCATTCGATCTGGCTGGGAGCGCAAGGTTGAATTACGGTATAATCTGAAAGATAATTTTAGACCTGAATGTAATTAAATAACGATAATTTTAGACCTGAATGTAATTAAATAACGACTCCTTCCTTCTAAAGGGAAAGGCTGGAATAATTAAAAGAAAGTTTCAAGAACAAGTAATTATATTGTATCCTCATGATCAGCAAAGTTTTACTTGTCAGGGCCACCCATACCCGATTGGTTTGCTGTGAGTAAGCAGACGAAAATCTTCCACCATCACCAATCCACCTTGCCAGCGTCGTGATGAAAACTGGCCAAACCTGAGATAAATGGATATGTTTGAATCCTTTGTCTTGCGATGGACTAAATCAGCTGCATTTGTTGTATAATTAAGACTTTTTTCATTCATAATCACACTTATTTCCGTGAATTGAATTCTATAATATTTATTATCTATGTATATGATAATGACTTTTAAGTAAGTTTTCAATGCATACCATGTAATTATGTATCAAAATATACAAAACTTGGAAACTTCACCCTTGTTTATAGATTTGGAACCGCTTATCCAAAAGAAAGAAACAGGCAACAGATCATATTTGAAAGTCTGCCTCTTCCTATTATTTCACCACTTGTACTACGTGATATTGAATACGATATATATGCAACTTATGTCTCTAATTTAGTGTAATATTAGTATAAAAACACCTATATAATAGTAAGTGCTTTACTGATATCTTAGTTATGGAAACAGAAAGGGATAAAGATTGACGGCATAGATAACAAAAAGTTTGCTACCGAAAGGAGAAATAGACAGATAAACGGGCAAGCATGTGAACTCATGCCAATCATAACCTATATTATATTATTTTGCAAAAACCCATAAATATTAACGAATTTTACTTCACGGTGTCTTAATTGTGCGTGGATGCGTTACAAGAGGGAACAGGAAAATGGGTGTAATGGCATTTAATGGGAGCGAAGGTGGAAACGTATTGTGTTTCGGAATAGGAAGAAAAAGGGTTCATTGTGCCTGGGTAGCTTTAAGGTATGGAGTTAGGAAAGGTCTTGAAAGGCATTCGAGTAAAGAAATTACATGATGCCTCAAAAGGTATAAATGAAAAAAACAAAACTGAAATAAAGGAGAAAAATAGTCGGCTCAAAATCCAAAGACAGTAGTAAGGAATAATAATAAATAAGGATTTCGAACATATCGACCAGCCAACGTTACATTTGACAGTGAAATATATAAAAAATCTCAAAACCATTCATATGAATATATGTGACACAAAAAAGGGGATATTATATGCATTCTATTTGTTTCGATGATACCAAAAGAATAGAAATAAAGAGGGAAAAAGGTTATGTTGGATCATAGACTAGTTCAGAGTAGATGGAAGATCAGGTTTATGGGGATAATCGCGAGAAGGGAATTAGCTGGTGTTATGTCTGATCGAAATTGGATTGAAACACAAGTGAAGATATTAAGGAAATGCTGTTGCATAGGTCACAGGAAAAGTGAGTAAGTTAAAAAGGAGGTAAGAACATACAAGAAGTTTATTCATGAAAAATATCGACTGAAATTGAAGACGCAGAAGCTGAAATAGTCAACCATGAGATGAAATTCCTGGAGATCATTGAATAGGCAGTGTTTGTGGTATTAAAAAGTGGAAATTATAAATAAATAATGTGATTTGTGGGATAAGAAAATGATTAGCAGGGGATATGAAAATATATTAAACAAATCATCAGTAAAAAATGCATGCCTTGAAATGGTCGAGAAAGTGAGCAAAAGGCCTTTACGGAGAATAGGGGGTAATTTTACAAAGAAAATATTAAAAAATAGGAATGTTAGTAAGAATAAGATTTATATGAGGAGAGTGCAAGCCTATGTCGATATAATGAGTAGTTTCATGTCGATGATAGATAAGAAGCAGATGAGAATTATTCAAAACTGGAAGCTTTTATACTTCACCTGCAAAGGGTTAGAGCTGCTGCCATATTTCCATATGCCAGATCATTGTTATCCTTGGAAAAATGCTGATATTCTAATGTATATAGCATATCTTTAATGAGCGGCACTCCCATGAAGACTAACCAGCTTCATGGGAAATGGAGAAGAGATGCCTTTTCCTAAGCAAGTCACAACTGTTTGTAGCTGCAGTATAGGGACAGAAAGAAAATGTTCGTGGCTCGTAGACACCTCAAAGAGCTGCCAACGTGAGCTGCAGGTGCAGCATGTAAACAAAACACAAATACTGGAGCAAAATCATCGGGTATGCTTTAATAATGTTTGGATAGTAAAGTTATCGGAAAAAAAAATCAAAATCTATTTTAGATTAAAACTTGTCAATAATATTCTTAGATTTTTATAAATGCGCAACTAATGTATTTATATATAGTAATTTCTTATATACTAGTAGCTTTTTATCGTCCTGTTTCACCACTTTTTCAGTTTGTTTACAGTATGAATCTTGAAATCTCTTAATCGACTCATAAACGAGTAAGCATTGTTCCTGAAAAAAAAAAAATAATTGATAATCCAGTTCTTTGTGAAAAGTAAACCAGTTGCCTCAAAGAGAATATGCGTCATGTACTAATGTAATTGCATTATTCAGTTTATGATTTAAATTTGTATGGCCATTACAGTTCATTCCCAAATCCAGAATGTTTGTCTCCTAAAACCACCAAAATCCAAAGTAAAACTGCCTGCATTAATGCTATTACTCAATATAAGTCTTGAGAAATATATGTCCTATATGAAGAGGGGAATGAAATTGAATCTGCTATGGATATACTTAGAAAATTTACAATCTCATAAGAAATGAGCAGAATTCTATATCAAATAATAGGACTCAATTTTGACAGGAATATATATATATATATATATATATATATATATATATATATATATATATATATATATATATATATATATATATATATATATATATATATATATATATATATATATATATATATATATATATATATATATATATATATATATATATATATATATATATATATATATATATATATATATATAATATATATATATATATGTTATATCTATTGATAATTTAATTAGTATGTGCACTGTCTAGTTTTGTATCGTTTCAGAGAACTGAGTTCTAATCTTGAACAAGTTCATCCCCACATTAGAATGTGAGGAATTATGCTAAGTGACTGAAGCTGTTGATGTATAACCCTATGGACTAATATTCCTTTAAAACATTTGAATTTGATCTATAGTACTTAAATCTCACAATGATAATAATATTGCACAAGCAGATATATGGATGATTATTCTCACAAAATTATAGCTTACTGTCTACGCGACAATTTGAACGGGTCCTAATTGGATCATAGTTGTAAGTTTATTCGTACGAAAAAGCAGGATATTCTGAGTTCTTTATGTCGTCAATATCATGATAATATATCTTCTTGGATTGTGGTGGCCTAGTGATTGCCAGACTCGGTGCAACCTTACCCTCCTTGTGAACTAAGGATGGAGTGCTTGAAAGAGCCTATAGGTCTATCTGCTGAGTAAGCAGCAGCCACTGCCTGGTCCTGCTTTATCCTAGCTTGGGTGGAGTGTGGTCTTGGGCGCTGATCATATATACTGTATATATGGTCAGTCTATGGCAGTAATCACCAACCTTCCAAACTTCATGGACCAATAAATGTACAATTTGCACTTTGAGGGACCACTAATATGAATTTTAAAAAGAAGGTAAAAGCATTTATATAACAACAATCAGAGAACTTTTATTACATCAGTGTGAAACGCAAATACTTAATATAAAAAAATTTCCAGTTTAATTATCACAAAAAAAAATTATAATTAAGCTTTACACATTTTTACTTATATTTGCTCTTGCTTATTCAATGACGTTACTTTTAGACGAAGAACTGGTTTTATATCAATCTGAAACAGGTAGCTAGTCCTACTTGCTGACAGATGAAAATATCTTTTCACACAAACATTTTGAAAATTTAATAAAAACCTTCAATGATTTACCACTTTGAAGGGTATTAACCTTTTAAGGAGACCCAAGTCACCCAAAATGAGGTCTTTATCTGATAAGGATGACTGGAATTTAGATTTGAGACTGACGTCGCATGATAGATCGATAAGACTTTTCGTCTCATTCACGCATAAACATTTAAGGTTATATTTAATGATTGTTGTAAATTGCTCTATTAACCCAATATTGCCATGCCTGGGTTCTTCATTTTTATTAGTGATTGTAAGCGCTGTCGAAGTGGTATGGGATAGGAAGCCTTTAATAATGACATTTTCAACAATCATTTTTCAGAAGCACTTACTTGTTTTTGTAAATTATCTTGCATCCTTTGAAAATATTATAGCGTTTTCTTAGGTAAATACTGGTGTTTTCATCTCAAGTGTCTTACATAAATCACAATACAAAGAGGCCGTGGATGCGGGATCTTGAATAAATTCGTTTCATATTTTTTTTTTTTTGCATCCAGTTCGAGTGTTCTTTCTAATAATAGGCCTACTTAGCGAGGAATCTGATTCCTAGATCAACTCATGATTAAGTGGAGTATGATTATTATTATTAGATATTCTATCTTTGGTTTCACTAAAGAAATGCAAGATATTTACTTTTTCTTTCTTACTAATTATGGGTCTATTACATAGTATTTTATTTGGATCTGAAAACTCTTAAAAAAGAAGAAACGGTAACATGAGCAAGGGAGTTGCACATTGCGTTTAATAAGTTTTACGAATAAATAATACAAATACAAAATCATATTCGTTGAACTATCTACACAAAACATATAGGAAAATACAGGAACTACCAAAAAAATAGGAATTGGCCATTATATCCACATTTACCAAAATTTTTGACATTTTCGTGTCCCGCAACAACTAGACACACTCTTATTGTTCGAAAATGTTACGCAAATATTATTTGATATGCGTTTAATTTAAGGCTACATGATAAATTCGTATTTCTAATATTTACCTTTTTATAATTGATAATACTGTTAATTATTCAATGGTTTTTCTGGCTAAATGCTGGATTCAAATTGTTAATGTTAATTCACCCTAGAATGTTAAATTGGCAGCTCTCCTCTCTTCCTTCTGCGCAGTTTGTATCAAAATTTCCTGAAGAGGATTGGGAAAAAGTAAAAAATTAAATAATGTCCCAATATAACGGCGGACCACCAAAATTTTTTCATGGACCACCAGTGGTCCGTGGACCACCGCTTGTCGACCGCTGGTCTATGGTGCTGTCCTACCTGAGAGGGTATTGTCACTGTCGATTGCCTCTGCCATTCATGAGCGGAATTTAAACCTGTAAACCTTTGGTAAGAAATTGTCATATTCCCCACAAGTCTCTGAAGGTATATGATATAATCTAACGAAGTTAATTCCGCAATGCCAATCATTTGGAGTGTGACGTCATCCCTCTTTCAAGAGATAATCAATCACAAAAATCTTGGAAGGACGATGGCATGCAGTGGAAGGAGCTTGTCTTGTACTACAAAGCAAGCTGAGAGCAGGTATCACGTCTGGCACATAGCCTACAAGTGCCCATAGCATGTTTTGGGCCAGATGATGAAAAATTATCATTTAAGAAAAAAGAAAATTTTTTCTATTATAAACAATGTAGAATTTTCGATTCTTCATAAACATTCATCTTTTAAAATTATTTTCCAATTAAATGACATTATATTAATTACAGAAAGTTTGTTTTTCTGCAATTACCTACATCTAATAATTATGCATTACAAAAGCCCTTGGAATATTTTTCCATCTCCCTGCCTTTGTTGAAGCTCTCCTAATTAGCTCGGATATGTTCTTTTCTCTTCTGTCTCAATGTCATGACTGAAAAATGCGTATTATCTTTCAATCAGATTGGGTAACATTCTTATCTTGATCTTCTTTCATTAGTAGATTTACTATTTTCTGCATTATGAACGTACAATTATTACTAATCTTCTACTTCAGGAAGTTTTCATTTGAATAATATTTTACCCATCAAAGGAGGTCACTATGGAAACAATCTTTTAATTCCAGGAACATTTTGATGGCAATACATTATCATTCTTCATCCTATAAAGAAATGCCTGAAGAGATTAGATGTAGAGGGAGTATTTATTTAAGAAGCACAAATAACCATGAGTAAAGATCTTATAATTCTAAAACTTACTAGGCACGTAGTTAGGTCCTTTCATTAAAAAAGATAGTTAGCATTACATATGAATGAAGAATTTCACAATTGAAAAATTAACACAACCCCCCAGATTGTATGAATTTGTTAGTTACATTGGATTCTCAACTACGTTGGTTACCCATCATTTTTATAACGCTATTTCTTTTAAAGACGTCATATTTACATTTACAATTTCACCCGAATCAACACAGGTTTTGTAGCCATTCAATCAAAGACTTGAGCCAATAAATAGGATATAAAATCTAATCATAATATTGCACTTAACCGTTATCATTATTCTATGATAGGTAGGAATTTAAGATCCAGAAATGGGATCTTTTATTGTATGTAAATGTTATTTCAACACTTACATTGACTTAGTATCAGATTTTTAAGATTAATAAATTTATTTTATCAATCTCTAACCATTGAGTTAATGCCCTGATCTCAGATTTATTCAGGATGTGGATTCTTACATTCGAAATCTTGATAAATATGATCTCTCATTTGTTATTCATTAACGTAATTTTATAAACATCTGATGATGT
The DNA here is from genome assembly GCF_036898095.1 of Palaemon carinicauda. Classification (NCBI taxonomy): domain Eukaryota; kingdom Metazoa; phylum Arthropoda; class Malacostraca; order Decapoda; family Palaemonidae; genus Palaemon; species Palaemon carinicauda. Next base: position 191,774,947 of record NC_090725.1, read on the forward strand.
ATTATATTTGTTATCAATGAAATGGTACTGTAATCGTACATACCTGAAATACATCGGTGAAAAAGTACTGTATTTAACAATCCCAGCATCTTCGCTAAGTTGTCCAATTTTTGGAATGTTGAATGATACATCTGTATAATAAAATATACTTAATGTGCTTAATATACATTACTACTACTACTGTCAGCAAGCTTTACAAGCTTCAGCTCTTAGTGGATCGGGACTCTCAATTGGCATCACGCAAACAAACTCTTGTATAAAAAATATGAAAATAACAAATGAACATCAATCCTCAAATACTGGTATCCACTGCTTTACACAAGTAAGAAGAATCACATCCTACCTTTGAGGTAACTAATAAAGGATACACTACTTCATAACATACGGTACTATACTTCATAATTAAATTTCAATCATGTCCTATTAATGCAATACTATGCAACATGACTTTCAATACCCGTAGCGCTTAAGGTATCACAGTATAAATCATATACAATATATAAAGATGTCTTTTTTCAGATGTCAAGTGGATAGACAGATCAGTTGATGAAGTCTTTTTTAGCTGTTGGGGTGATAAAAAGACCACCAGGTACTGAAGCAAGCAAACTACCGGAGGTGAAATATGTATCGGAGGATAATCTCTGTGCGCTAGTGTTATCAAAACTGGTAGTAAATTGAAACCCTTTGAATTAACAGAAAATCCCCCAAGAAGCAGCAATAACATTGGAAAGTAAAGTACACAAGAAAACCTAACAAGCAAGTCATATCAGATGAACCAAACAAAATTTATAGATTCTTTAACTTATTTACAGTCAAAAACTTTTCTAAACATTTCGTTAAGAAGCTTTAAATTTTCATATATTTTTATTAGTTGAAGAAAAATTTTCAGAATTTCTTTTTTAGATAGCCCTTCAAGCTTTTCATTCAAAATGCAACCCTTTAGGGAAAGGAAGAAAAAGTTACATAGAAAGAGAGTGGACCTGTATTTCCTTGATATTTGCAACTCTTAACAGATAAAATCTTACCAATTTCTACTATAAGATATAAAAATCTAATATAGGTGCACAAACAAATATATGCACTTATATTAAAATAGTAATTTTCTATGAAGATTAACGAGTTCTCAAGAAAATTCATTAATGACAAGGAGTGCAACAAAAAATACCTTCAAGGCATGAGCTCTTAAATAATGATGGGAGACCCTCCCGACGGAAGGTAGGAGGAAAAGGAAGCTTAATGATCGCCACTGATGAAGGATGAAGCCACCACGATGGCAACCAGGATAGAGATCGATGAATAAAGATGCATAGGTTTTTTTCATTTTTTCTTTCATAATTTTCCTGAAAAAAGATGGTACTCATAGAGATTTATTTCCAACTTCGCTTAGATAAATTTGACTTCACACTGATGCATCATTGGTCCATTTCATTATTTAATTTTGACAACCTTTCGTTTATTACCCATCGAATGAAAAGATAATTCTAAAACATTTCTTCATTTCTTTCGAGAGAGAAAACTCTTTTGGCCTCCTATATTAAAGTTACTCATCACTTGACTCTCAAGTGGAAATGTTTGTGTAAAGCATATAAATCCACATAATTTAAGGAATGATAAATATTAGGTATAAAAAAGAAGAATATAATGTATATCATGGCATGATAAAATTATCGAACGTTCAAACCTGAAAATTCTGAAATAGTTCTACTTGAAATAAAGAATTTAAAGGATTTTATTAACTCCATCGACCCCTCTTGGGGCATGAGAGTACATTACAAAATATACAAAATTACATTTTGACTTACAATGATAGTGTAAGATGGCAGTAAAAGAAGCAAAACTACTTCTATTCACATATCTATTCAATACTGTGCATACTGTATATCCGTATACCCACAAATACCATATATAATGGGCATATAAGCCCATATGGACTAGATAAAACTAATATTTTATAACTAAGACTGTTCCATTATTATTTTTACAAATTTTGCTAGATCGCACAATTCTCTATTATTTCCCTCTTTCAATAACTGACTGAACTTTATACTATTTAGTCTAGTGTAATAATATCTTTTTATATACAATTCTCTGAGGCTACTAAAATAAGGACACACCAGAATATTTATTATGCGCAATTAATGAAAATAGGTTAAGCTCTAGCTATAAAGTACTGAAGACTGAATTAGGCTTAAGCAAATATTCAACCGAATTAGATTATAATTATGAAAAGTATCTAACTAGATTTTGATGTGGTAACCATAGGCTTCCTGTTGCTGATTACCGATACTCGGCTTCCCAAAGGCCAAAAACATACCTAATGTGTAATATCCAGGAAGAGGCTAATGAGTACTACTATACTCTGGTGTGTCCTTATTTTAGTAAAATCAGAGAATTGTCTATAAAAGATATTATTACACTTAACCAAAGAGTATAAAGTTGTTTAAAGTCGAAAATAAGAAGGAATTGTGCAGTCTAGCAAATACAGTACGTTGTGTGGGATATCTTATGTTGTTTATCTTCACTGTTCCTTATCCTAAAGTTTACAGTTTCTCTTTTAAATATTGCTTGTTAAATCTAATTGACCAAGTTCTCCGTAAGCCATACAATTTGCTGACTGTTTCTTTATTTGAAGTATACTTTTTAGGTACATTCTATGAAAAATCTCAACCTGGTCTAGCTTTTGAAACCACCAAAGTTTGCTTCCATATAAAAGAACTGGGGTGACCAAATGGTTAAAGATTTCACTACACTAATAACGAAAAACCATCACGAGAGTCTCTATCCTCACATGAAATTTAATTTACTTTTGGAAAAGACAAGAGTGTGTGAAATTCAATTTCTCTAACTTTTGGGAATGGCTGATGCTTTGAACACCAAAACACATTCAGAGATGTTTCTTCATGGAGATCTTTGCCAGCAGATTCATTTTTGATATCAAAGAACTCGTCCTGAATATCATTGGGAATATTAATAATGTAAAGAGTGCTAGACAATGGAATCTTTACCAACTTTCCATCTTACTCCTTGAATTCTGGAAAGTATATTTGAAGTTTATTTCCAAGGATCTCAAATGCTGAGTGATTTCAGTTTGAGGTTTTGGGTTAAGCAGACGATTTTATACATTCCCGTCAAGAATAGTTTAAAGGTTTTCAAACATGACAACATTCCCAGCACCAACGTTCCTTTGACAGTTTTGAAGTTAGGCAAGTAATCTATGATGACAGTCCCTGAGCTAAAAGACATTTATTTTTTCTTTTCCCTGTATCTTAAGAATCAACCTATTTAGCTGTTCAAATATATCTGCTAAATATGCAAGACGTGGATCCAACAAAATGTAATTGAAAGTGACTTAGCAGCTCATCTTTACCTTGCATTTCCAGGAACAATTTAAGCTGGCCCTCCATAAGTTCAAACACTCAATTCATAAATTCTTTTGGAGTAATAGTGGAGTTTCTTGAAAAGACGCGAGTTCAGATCAGTAGGTCTGAAAACGTTGACAAATTTTACCACTGACTCTAAAAATGGTCAAGTTCATCAGGGAGGATCTTCCACATCAGTACAAAACGGGGAATCATACAATGAACCCCCATGACTTCAGAAGCTTCTAGTACACTAATTTTCATCGCAACATCACTGGAGCCACGTTTTAGTCCTGTCTGAGACACATCTGTTTACATGATTAATTTGTAAAAGAAAAATATACCAGGTCCAATTGTGATGGCCTCCCCTAAATACTTGCCTTGACCTCCTTGGAAGTCATGGCCCTAGGCTGGGAACCCATGGATTAGGAGTTAATTAATAGAAAGGGTTAAAGGCTGAATTAAGTGCATTAGTTTTTCATGTGTCAACCGATAAGGCTCAGTTGTTGTTTATTCAAAAAGCTAATGGTTATTTTTAAGTAAGCAAGAATTGGCTTTTTGATTAGTCGAATAACCATAGACGACGATATAACAAACCCAGTCATGATTACATTAATTCAGCATGTTCGAAAGCCAATGCTTGATATATGTATTGACTAGGCGGGATGCAAATGAAATTGCACACCCTAAAATCTAAATTACTGAAGAGTCTGCAACATGGGCTTTCCCCCTTCTTCAACTTTGCAACTGGTCTCATGAATAGTCGAAATATTTGAACTAAATATTATCCTGAAACCTAAATCTATATACACTGATAATTCAAATTTATATATATATATATGTATATATATATATATATATATATATATATATATATATATTATATATATATATATATATATATATATATATATATATATATATATATATATATATATATATATATATATATATATTATATATATATATAAATATATATATTATAGATACTGTATATATATATATATATATATATATATATATATATATATATATCTATATATATATATATATATATATATATGTGTGTATATTATAGATACTGTATATATATATATATATATATATATATATATATATATATATATATATATATATATATATATTTATACATATATATATATATATATATATATATATATATATATATATATATATATATATATATATATATATATATATATATATATATATATATATATATATATATATATATATATATATATATATATATATATATATATATATATATATATATATATACACACATGTTTACATATATATACATATGAATATATATGTATATATAAATATATATTATTATGTATTAATATAATTTTGCTTTTGTTTATGTCAGCCTTGTTACTACATTTTTATTTGATGTAGAATTAGTATAAGAATTAATGAATAAGGATTCAAGGGTAAATTTAATTTTTTTCCTTTTGAAGTGCTGTTTTAACCTCCTACCCGCTCGCTTAAAGAGTTAGAAGTGTCTAGTTTAACGCTTGTTTATTTTCTGTGTTTTTCGAGTCCTTTGTGGGAAGAGACACCTGTGTTTACTTGTGAGGAACTCGATTGCTTAAAGACACAGTTTGAGCTTGAGGTTCCCCAGACCTACTGCAGCAGCTGGCTTATGTGAGCTTTTCTGAGGAATGCAACACCAACGTTTGACTGCTTTTAGCAGGTGCATTTCTGCCACCTGTGGTGATTTGCAATTCCTGTGTGTTCTCTTCTGCGGTGCGCACCAACGACCTAGGAATCTCGGCTTCAAGGTGGACGCAAAAGAGACACAACCATCAACGCATCCTAGACATAGTCAGTTGCGGGAGCTTTGGAGCTCGTGGTGGCAAGTAGGGAGGCAGTTGCCAGGTAGGGGATATTATTTACCTTCTTTTTGGGTTGGGACTCCATTTCCCTCCCTTTTGACGAGGAGTTCTGCTGAGCTGCACTCCCTACGGTAGCTGAGTGTTTGTGAAGTCGCTACCTTGGTTGGAGCAGTGGGTGATTTCATCCAGCCCAAAAGAGTGTGAGAATATGTATATATTTTGTGTTTTGTGTGTGCTTAGTTATTTAGTTATCTGACTCTCTCATTGAGAGAGTGGCGTTTCACTTTGGGGGAATTTTGTTAATTGTTGTTAATTGTTAATTGTTAAATTGTAGTTGTTAATAGTTAGTTGTTAATTGTTAATTTAAATTGTTAGGTAGTCACAAGGTTGACTGTTCTAAAAATTGTTGTTAATAAATATTGTTAAGTTTTCCCAAGTGTTTTAGTTTTCGCTGACCATTTTACTGTTGGATATTTTTTGTTAACACTGACCTCTCTTATATTGCAATAAGAAATTGCACCACGCCCTGACGAGGGTCGTAACATATTTGGCGACCGTGACAGGATAGAGAGCCCAGGGTATCCGATATTTTGGTCGGTGGAGCAACACTCAGGAGGACCCTTCAATATTTATTTGTTTTTGTTTTAGCGTTTCCTTTCTCCCCTGAATTTTTTCTTTGTTTTACAAAATGGAGGAATATTTTTTTGATCCAGCTGAATTTTTGGGGTCAGTTGATTACCATAAGTATTTGCTCCTGCTAGGTAAGAAACAATTAGTTGAGTGTGTTAAGTGGTTGGGTGTTCCGCGGAAGACAACAGACACCAGAGCAGAGATATTGGTATTATTTAGGGATCAAATAAAACAGGAGTTAGCCGAAGCTGAGCATTCAGAAAGTGAGAGTGAGGTAATTGATGATAGTGAGGAGAGTATGAGTGAGGGTTTAGAGGAGGACAAAGTAAGTATGAAGGCTGGTCTAACTCTGTTTGAGGATCCTCCTGTCTTAGGTACCATTTACGAGGGTCCAGCAAATTTTCCCCAGGGTCCGGGTAGTGTGCCCTCTAATTCATTCTTGGCAACCCTCCCCCCCTGATTCTGTGCCTCTCAAATCTCTGGACCCTGTTGATGTGTTGGGTGACTCCAAGAAGGAGAGGGAATACAACCTTATTTGTAAGTGCATAGAGTTGCGAAAAAAGGAGTTTGAGGAGAACGAGCAGGTAAGATGTCATGAGTTAGAGATGGCGAAATTAAATATAGAGATGGCCTGGTTGCAGGGAGCCAATTTGATAAGTTCCCCTAAAAATACCTTCCAAGATCGGTTTAATATAGGTGCTACACTAAAATTGGTGCCAGTGTTTGACGAAAAGGATGTCCCTGAGTTCTTCAAGGCATTTGAGCGTGTGGTCTCCCGATTATCTTGGCCTGCAGAAATGTGGACTGTATTAATACAGTGTAGGTTAATGGGCAAGGCAATGCGGGTGTATAATACCTTGGAGGAGGGAGTAGCTCTGGATTACCAGGAGGTAAAAGCTTTAATTTTAAAGTCTTAAGACTTGGTCCCTGCGGCCTACTGCCTCCTGTTTTGTAACCATATAAAACACCCTGCTCAGCCTTTAGTGGAGTTTGCGCGCGTCAAGGAGGAGCAGTTCGACGACTGGCTGAAAAGTCATCAGATAGACACTTTCACTGCGTTACGTGAACTGTTGCTCCTTGAGGAGTTTAAGAAGGCCTGTAGCAAGGAGTTGAGAGTTCACCTGGAGGAGGTAAAAAGTGTGAAATTGAGTAGTGCCGCTCATTTAGCGGATGAATTTGTATTGACTCACCGTTCAGGTAGCGGCAGTTTTTTATATAAGACTTTAAATAATCAAACGTCTTGCTCCCCTAATAGTGGTAGGAGAGGGGAAACCTCCTTGTCAACTCCCCATATCCCTAGGAATGGTAATATTAATTCTAATTCTTTTTCAGGTGATAGGGATTTGGGTAGAGTCCAAGGAGGTCCTCCTCCCCCTAAAGTTTTTGCTAATAGAGACTTCCCAGGTGGGGGAAATAACAGATATAACGGAAATAGAAGCTCAGGCC
>NC_090725.1:191787246-191802246 GCF_036898095.1 Palaemon carinicauda
TCAATTTTCAAAAGATATGGAAAAGTGGAAGGTTTACGACACAACAGATTTAATATGGTTCCATTCGTTGGTAAACTTAATGGAACTCTGACTGTTAAGATGAGGTTGAAAGAGAACATTCCCTCGTCAATAAATGTTTCTGGATTTAATTCACCCATTTTGTATAATGGGCAGTGGAGAACGTGTTATAAATGTGGACAAGAAAACCATTTGGTCAAAGATTGTACATATGGAATCGTGGAGCAACGGCCAAGTTTAAATGAGGAAAACTTTTCCATGATCACTCATAGGATTGCCAAAGGAAATGAAAATACACGACCAGTCAACGTTGAAGATGAAGGCAAAAAAGTAGGAGAAAGACTAGAAACTGATGAAGAAATTACGGTTGAAAATAGCAATGATGAAAGCACCCCTGAAAGAAGAGAAGACACCGGTTTACATCAGATTCTAGTAGATAAAGAAGAAATTTGTTATGGAAGTGAAATTGAGAACAAGACTACGGATGATAACGAATGTGGAGAAATTTTTTTAATCAATTAAGTGTTGAGTGGGAACTTGTTGCTTCAGGAAAGTCTCCCTACGTCAGTTACTCAAAGATCAACAGGGGAGGATAAGGAGCACTTACACTCAGGGCACAAACACCCTGCTAATAACTTTACTCTTAAATGCAAAAGAGGGAAACTTTGCTCTGTCCAGAGGCCAGAGAACTCCACACGTGAAATAAAAGTAATTTAATGGCCTACTCTAAGAAAGTCAGGTCTATAGTCATCTACAGGCTCTGTTTCGACTCTGTCCCAGGGACCACAGTGAGATGCTGAACAGGAATAATGCGTTAAGTAATTATTGAGACAAACCAAAAAAATGGGAGCAGTGATGTAAAGTTAAGTTTAAAGATAGGGATCTTTACCTTCGAAGCAGATATTCAATAATAAGTCGCTCGCTAGCACACCTTTTCTCAAACGAAAGAGGGAGTAAAAATACGACAAAGTTTAATTAACCTAATCTTGATTTACTTTACAAATTTACATGGAAGGAAATGGACATCTGAACAACGCAAAAATGGTATCAAAACAAAATGTCATGTAATAAAAAGCAATTCAAAATAATAGAAATGGTTGCTCAGACATGTGGTCTTCTGCAATGGTTAATAACTGAAATTCGGTCAGCCACATTGCCTGTGACCCCGAGACTGCTGGTCTCGAAAATTAAAATAATATAAAAAAAAGTATACACACAATCCCACCGCACACAACCCGAAATATTTAATAGCCAGTTAACCTAATCAAGTTAAAAGTTAATCTAATCTAAAAAATAGGGGAAAACCAAGTGGCCTCGTAATGGTACCTGCACTCCTTGGAATACCGTCTTTGTCCTCAAATGGCTGTTGACCGGATCGTTGTACAGCTTGCACTTTGCACCCTTGAATGGCTCACCCCTTTAATCCTCACTTTTGGCAAATAGGATTTACCAGGCTCGTGTTCTTTCGTCTCTCCAGCGGGCCGGACTCCTGTGTGAGTCTAGTTTTGGGAGGGGTGGTGGGGCGGGGGAGCCAGAGGTGCACGGATCCACTGACAAGCAGGTTAGTCAGTCACTACTGCTTTCGAACGAATGGGCCTTGGTTAGGGTCAAGAGGGTTCACCTGGCTTCACCTTTCAAGACAGGTGAAAATCGTGATGCGCAGGGTAACCCAGTGGAGGTGCCATATCCGGACTTTAGGACAGGGCAATGTATTGTCGTAAGGAGTGCATAGCAGGCAGGATTTTGTACAAAATACTCAGAGAAATCTTGCTGCTCTAAGGGAGTTTATATATACAATAAGCCTACCTATTCTGGCTTGCTAAAAATTAATAGTTAAAATGAGAAATAAGCAACGGACTGGTGCTATGGGCATAAATCTTAAAATTAACAAACCTTAATTGATATTGATAAATAAAAGATGCATTGAAGTTAGCTGCATTAGAAATTATATTTAAATCCAGTTTAGTATTTTATCTCAACCCAAGTAGTTTAAGGAAAGAACCACCTTACACCCGCTAAGGCTTTTGCTGTGCGTATCTACGCTGTGACGTCACGAGCATGGAGTACGCTACTGTCAACAAGTTTAGTTAGTTTTTAAAATAATTCTCCCGATTTCTCGGTAAAGAAAACTTAATGTAAGAGAGAACGTTTAAGGGGCAGCTACAGTATTATTAAGAGAGCCAAAAATACAAAAGGAAGAAGCAGAGTGAAGAAAATTCTTCACAACGAAGGAACAAAGACAGAGTCCTTACTTGAGATCCCCCAGACCCAGGATGAGGGACCTATTCAAATGTTGAAGTTGATGTACACATGGAAGAAGACAAAGGCGAAGATTGTATAGCATCTATGACAGAAAAACAAATGGAATCAATGGATAAAAGGAAAAATAAGGGAGATAAAAAGACTGGAAAATGGCAAGCTTGCTTAGTGACAGCTCAATTATCTGCTTGATGTTCAGTAAGGAATAAGAATCGATTCAGACGAAAGAATTTGGTGATGACACGGACAACATTCTAATAGAAGCAGAGAAGAGTTCGGATGAAGACCCGGTAAAGACTCCGATGGCAAAATGTATTAAAACTGACATGTGAAGGAGTATAAAATTTATCTTGATTTTACATCTCCACTTGTATAAATATAGCTACAATAAAAGTCCTCACATGACTTTAATATCTATTGTACTGCAACCTATCATTAAAATGCACAGATCTTGGATAGATTAAAAGAAACTTGATGCATCAGCATAGGTCAGTATGTCTGACTTGACAGTACCACCTATCTTCCCATTGTACTATTTTATTGTATTAGGACTAGAACCTCTATCTTCTTTTCTTCTCACGCTGCATGTACTAATTGAAATGTGTTCATTAAGGCCACCCCAAAATCTCATGAACTGATGGTAACAATACTGTTATCCTTCCACCATATGGTAAAGATTCCATCAGAAGAGAAGGCCTAGCATATCCCCATTGGGTCAATTTCCTTGTTCATCTCTTTGACAGAGGTGAGTAGTGATGGTTATCACAAAGCCCTCATAGCTGTAACCAAGCTATTGCTTTGGAGTAGTACTCCAATAAAATGATGTTAGTGAACCAGTTCTCTGCATAGATGGCTGACTGATGTGGGTTTGTCCGTGTCTTGACAGGGGCGATGGCCATCTTGCTGCTAACCTGCAAGACTGACCCCTGCTCTGATAAGCATATGAGGTGGCTGGAGAAAGTGGGTTCTCCTTTGTTGAGAAAGATGTCGTGTATGAGTCCATCAATTACTGCCCTGCTGGACAGTTTCTTCTACCACTCCCAGGCTTTTTCTGGATGTACTGCCGTAATGAAATGGCCCACATCCCTTTATATGCCACCATACCCTCATCCACCGATTGTGTCATTGTCTTGACCAGTTTCAGCCTTCAGGAGCTCTCTTGTAAAAATAGCGAGGAGTGGTTCAATCTCGAGGAACTGATCAATGAACATTCTCAACATGAACTACTTATATTTCTCGGTATGTCTAACAATCAAAACTTCTATAAACGGGATATTGTAATTTTCTTCCTTTTTTTAGAGCATATTTTGGTGATGGAACCAATGAATTGATGGCAACAAAATCATCAACTTAAAAATTTTCTTTTAGAATTTGAATATCATCATCAACATACTGATTTGAGATGACCAAACTGAAGGTATCAATCCAGTCACAAAAGACTTCTTAAATTTATTGAATAAAAGGGAAAATAATTACCCATAACCATATCAATCACTTGGTAATGAAAATTATATGGCTTCATTTTGGTCCTCTAAAATTTTTTGATACTGCTATGTTGATGATGTTTTGAGTATTCTAAAAGGAAATGTCAATCTTGAGGGTTTTGTTGTTATCATTATATCAAGGTTCCATTCATAAAGTTTACTACAGTATAGAAAATGAAGAAAATGACAGTATCCCGTGTTTAGACGTATTTATTGTTAAAGAGGCCAATAAATTTAAGTTAGCCATATTTAAAAAAGCTAACCAATAACTCATCATATGATATTTCATTTCAGGATATTTAGAAAGTATGAAACTTTCTGTATTTTCCTTTATGTACATTAGGGCACTTAAAATATGCATCTCTGAGTACAAAAAAAGATGATTGATTGATTGATTAATTGATTGATTAATAGATTTAGAATTCTCTGGCATCCTGACATCGAAGGTCATTGACGCCGATATCGTTTATTATAAATAAAAAATAAAAGATTATTCAATTTGAAACCATAAAGGCGAAGATGTCCTAATAGAATTTAACGACATGCTTCTGAAATATATCTAAAGATACCGATAGCATAGTACAACACATCATGCCAAAGAATCTTGGAAAGGATGGACCTGCCATCGTTACCTCGATCCTCAAACACATATCTGTTCTTACAGTGCTAAAAGTGGGGCTTTCTATCAACAAATACCTGGTTGTCAAGGGTACCAAACAGTCGTCGCAATATGGTTGGTGTTGACTAGGTAGCAAAACCCTCATGTGTCAATTGAGTGTGACCAATTCGTAGACAACAATGAGTAGTCTCCCATTTTCAGGGCATCATGCTATACCTCCAAGGAGATATAACATTCGTTATTTCTCTCATCCTTTTTCCAACTAAAATATCCGCACAATGATCCATCTTGCTGCCGTTACCAAGTTCTCGCTGCTCAACTGTCATCGTTTAGACACAAGCTTAAAGACCTTTACCGAAAGTTGTTCGATAAGAAACAAAGTTTGCCGAACAATTTTCGGTCGTAGGGAACTTTTGTTACCAAAAATAACAGTTCGAAAGGTCAGTGTTAAACAACTATTCTTAACTCACACAATCAGTTTCCCAGACACCAACACAGTAAATTATATTAATGACATTTCCTGAAAGGAATGTTGTTGAATCCAATCAATTACGTGTATACAAAGTCACAATTTGAATCTAAGCCATAGTCTGCTTTCCTATAATCATATATTATCCTCTTTTCTTAACTCTAACTGATCTGGGATAATCAAGAAACCGACGGCTGAGAGATTTCCTTCTTCTGAATAAAGACGGTATCCTTGTATATTTTATTTAATTGAGAGACCGTTGACGTTATTAATAAGGCAATTCTAAATACGTGGCAGAGCAAATTCAATATTATAGCTTATGTCTGGGTCATTTTGATTTATAAATATATATATATATATATATATATATATATATATATATATATATATATATATATATATATATATATATATATATATATATATATATACATATATTTACACACGCACATACACACACACACACACACACACACATATATATATATATATATATATATATATATATATATATATATATATATATATATGTGTGTGTGTGTGTGTGTGTGTGTGTGCGTGTGTGTATATACATAAACATATATATAATATATATATATATATATATATATATATATATATATATATATATATATATATATATATCATCAACTGTAGCTAGTCCAATGCAAAACAAAGGCCTCAGACATGTCCTTCCAAAAGAATCTGTTTAAGGTCTTTCTTTCAGATTATATCCGCAAATTTCATTAGCCCGTCATCCTTCCCCTGCTTCGCTTGCATTCTCTAGGTACAACCCGTCTGTTATTTTTAATGACGAATCTGATACAAGATTATTCAAAAGGTATAAGAAAATTAACATAACAAACTTGTGAATGGTAAATGTCATAGATTTGTGACCAAAGCCAATTTTCCAGCATTATATTAAATGTTAAAAAAAAACTACTTTCTGCTAAAAAGAATAAATTTGTAAAATTCTGTTGAGTTGATAATTTAGAAGGTCATAAGTTCCGAGATATGGTTCTCAAGTTGAAAGGCTCTGTGGTCTGAAATATAATCACCCACAAACCCAACCTCAACTCACTACTGTCGATGAGCTACCTAATAATTTTGTAATGAATTCTATGGGCTATTGAGAGATATTGAAATGTGTATAGGTATTGTTAATCAATTTGTACCTTATTTTTTCAGGTTTTGAAATAATTTTCAATTTATTACATGGAGGTTCTTATATTTAAAACATTTTGTGAAGCTAAAAGTTCTTAAATAAGTACTTGCAAAACCCCTATGCAACATAAAAAATACAAATTGATCAACTTCTCAAATAATCATGTATACATACATATATACAGTATATATATATATATATATATATATATATATATATATATATATATATATATATATATATATATATATAGGGAGAGAGAGAGAGAGAGAGAGAGAGAGAGAGAGAGAGAGAGAGAGAGAGAGAGAGAGAGAGAGAGATAAAACGGATTTTGAAGCAAAGCAAAAATCTTTTTTTAGGTGAGATAGCCATGTCTTCCTGATGGAAGGTTCCTTTAGGCAGCTTTCTAAATGATGTTTAGCTACAGTGATACTCCCAGAAAATTGACCATAGGTCTCCCGAATTCTGACTCCTTGCGCGAGTATCCTTAAGAAAATTCTTAAGGACATCGCATAATATCAGGAGATGTATTTCTTGATACGACACATGGCAATCCTCACCCCGAATAGAGTTTTTGCTCTGAGGGGGAAGAGTGGTGAAAAGGAAGGGGAGCCATCATCAACATTACCCGGTGGATCCCCTTCCCGTACTAGTACAGGGCCACGCATGGCAACTCATTACTTGTTGCAATTAAGCATGGATGGCCACAGATTGCGTATTTTTTGGGTGGGGATTTGTTAATCATGTATGCCCTTTTCTAGAAAAGGAGGGGGGGGTCCATCAGGACGAGATGGCTATCTCACCCAAAAATAGATTTTTTGCTATGCTTCAAAATCCGTTTTTTGGGCTCAGCCATGTCGTCCTGATGGAAGTTTACCAGAGAGTTACTTGAAAGTACTATATCTGTGGATTTGTATAAGTCCCTTAACCTTGAGTCAGCTTCTATATGGTCACCAAGACCACATTGATGTATGACGCTACCGTTATTCATCATATCTGCTAAGCTTGGAACGAGCTTAGGGCTTCCTGCCCCCTGCAGGGAAACTGTCAACTCTGACTATAGAAGCGAGAAGGTTTGTATACGTAGGAACAAATGGAATTAACTTACCATAAGTGTGTTCACACATAAAAGCAATTTCAAGTGTTTTGTATTATATTAGGAAAAATAATTAAAAGGCTCTGTCTGGTCTTATTCAGCTACTTAGGGGGCGAATAAGACGCAAATACATTTTTTATATTTATTTGTATAGACAACATAAATATAACAACGAATGTATCAAAATAGAATCATATACTCCATAACCAACATTCTAAAGGTACCTACAGATTTATCACCTGTAAGGGAAGAAATATGTGTTAAAGAGGCCTCTCAAAAATATTGCAAAATTATTAAGATAATTTCATTGTAGTTCGAACGCTGTGTACGATTGTACACATGGCACTGGTGTTATTGGTTAGATTCTACACCTATTAAGAACAGTCCCAGGGGCACCAGGGTGACCCTCAATAAAAGGTATTACTCTTAAAGGTGTTAACACCTTTTCACCCATTACTGTAAAGTCCCAAACAGTTCACTGTTCATTGCAGCACTAGACGGCAGGTTTTATAACACTCCCTGCTGCCACCACAAAGTGTTTGATTTCATGTACTTGCTTCGCTTAATGTTTATAAAAGACTCTAGAGATTTTCCAACCTGTGTATGAGCAGAGTCTATCAAAGTCCATATGCTGAAAAAAGTTCGGCGAGGAAGCAATTTTTCTCGGATCATGACCTGCGAGTGTACTGTCAGGATCCCCTCTATGAATAAAGTAGGTGAGCTTCGCCCCCACTTGTTTCAGGGATAAGTTTGATCTGAGATTTCGCCTATGAAGAGCTGTCCTCCCTTGAAGTCTGAAGTTCTTCAAAGATAGACCTTGAGACACTCTATCGGACATAGAGAGACATCTTCCTTCAGAGGGCAGATTCTCCAAGGACCCCACCTCTTGGTGGGTAGCTCGTTTTTGGCAAGAAAGGTAGGATCGGGAAAAAGATTCAGTTCTTCCTCTTCTGTGAACTGAATGTGGCCCTCGTTTCTTGATAGGGCTACTAATTCACTAACTCTAGCCCCTGAGGCTATAGCGAACAAAAATATCACTTTTTGTGTTAGATCCTTTAAGGAGCAATCTTCATTGTTCAAGTTCGAAGCATAGTGCAAGACTTTGCCCAAAGACCATGAAATGGGCTTCGGAGGGGCTGCTGGTTTATGTCTAGCGCGTGCCTTCAGAATCTTGTTGAAGATTTCGTTCAACAGGTCCACCTGGAAGGCGTATAGAAGAGGTCTAGTCAAAGCTGACTTACATGTAGTTATCGTGGTGGAAGCAAAGCCTTGTTCGTGAAGGTGGATGAAGAAGGACAGGCAGAAGTCTATCGAGATTTCCATCGGCATTTTTGCTTTAACAAAAGAGACCCACTTCTTCCAAGACGATTCATATTGTCTTCTGTTGATTTTGACTTGTATTCTTCTATAAAGTCGATAATGTCTTTCGAGATCCCAAATCTTTTCTTGACTGCTAAGGCGAGAAAATCATGAGATGAAGGTTTTGAGTTCTCAGTGATGAAGCGAAGACAGTCGACTTCTGAACCAGTTGGGATAGAACTGGGTTCGGTAGAGGAAACAGCCTCATCCTCAGTTCTATCACCAGAGGGACCCAATTGCTCTTAGGCCACTTGGGGGCCACCACTGCTGCTGTCCCTTTGAAGGATCTCAGCTTGTTGAGGACCTTCACCAGGAGATTTGTTGGCGGGAACAGATAGATGTGAGTCTATCTGTTCCAATCAAGGGACATGGCGTCCATTGCTTCTGCCCGAGGGTCCTCGTATGGGGCTACGTATCGAGGTAGTTTCTTGTCGCTCGTTACGAAGAGGTCAATCTGCAGTTCTTGGACTTTTTCCAAGATGAAGGAGAATGAGTCTGCGTATAGGGACCATTCTGACTCTATCGGTTTTCACCTGGATAGAGCGTCCGCCGTCACATTGCAGAGCCCTTGTAGGTGAACTGCTGATAAGTGCCATCTTTTCTTTCCTGCCAAGCGAAAGATGGCCAACATCACGTGGTTGATGTAGGGGAATCTCGAGCCTTGTTGGTTCAAAAAATCTCACTATCACTTTGCTGTCCTAGACGAGCTTGATGTGGGCTGATCTTTGAGGGGATAGCTTCTTCAACGTCTAGAGGACTGCCATGACCTCTAGAGTGTTGATATGAAAGGTCTTGAACAGGAAAGACCAGGTCTCTTGAGCTTTCCTTTGATGGGAATGAACTGACCATCCTTCCGTCAAGGCATCCGTATGGATAACTACCGATGGTTGAGGTGATTGTAAGGGAATAATCCTTGCTAGGCTCTTGACCTTCGACCACGGCCTCAGAAGCATTCGCAGTAAGGTCGGTATCGGTCTCTGTTGATCTCTTCGAGCGTTTGATGTGTATCTTCTCCTGACTCCTGACGCATCTTTCAGCTGTGCTCTTAGCACTGGTTCTGTTACTGCTGCAAACTGGAGAGAGCCCAGTACTCTTTCCTGTTGGCGTCTTGAAATCCTGTTGGATTTCAGTAGTCTCTTGACAGAACCCGCGATCTTTCTCCTCTTTTTGGTGGAATGGAGAGGCAGTTCGACTGCAAGTTCCAATGGATTCCCAACCATTGAAACTCTTGAGCTGGAGAGAGGTGAGACTTCTTGTAGTTGATCTTGAAGCCCATATGTTCCAGGAACTGGATCACTTTTGTGGCTGCCTGCAGACAAGCAGTCTTGGATGCTGCCCACACTAGCCAGTCATCCAGGTATGCAGCTACCTGAACGCCTTCTAAGCGTAGCTGTTGTATGACTGCGTCCACAAATTTCGCAAAGATCCTTGGGGGTAGTTTAGTCCAAAGGGCATGGCTCTGAAGACATAATTTGTCTTCTGTAGCTTGAATCCTAGGTAGGAGGAGAGGGGGAGGCTGACTGGAAGGTGCCAGTAAGCATCTGCCAGGTCTATTGAGACTGTGTACGCCCCTTTCAGTAACAGGGTTCTTATGTGTTGTAGGGTTAGCATCCAGTACTTGTTGTTCTCGATGAACTTGTTGAGTGGAGACAAATCTAGAATGACTCTGAGTTTGTCCGAGTTCTTCTTGGGAACACAAAACAGCCTTCCCTGGAATTTGATGGACTTTGCTTTCCTTATAACCTTTTTGTTCAAGAGTTCTATGGTATATTCTTCCAATAAGGGGGTGAAGTGTTGGAAAAATTGAGGACATGAAGGTGAAGATCTGTTCCATTTCCATCCTAGTCCATTCTTGATTAAGCTGCTGGCCCAGGGATCGAAGGTCCAACGATCCTGAAAGTGGTGGAGTCTTCGTCCTACCGGGAGCATCTCATTGCTTGGATAGTCCGGAGGGTTTGCCACCCTGACCACGTCCTCCCCTACCTCGTGAGGGGTTTCTTGAGCCGTCTAGATCCTCTACCTTTCGTTCGTAAGGTACTGTTGTGCCTCTCAAAACCTGGGTTAAATGCTGGTGACTGGGCTACCAGCTGTTGAGGTACCACCTGGAAAGTGGTTTGTGGCTGAGCAACCATTTGGGGCACCGTGGTCATGGTTACTGTGGGATGTTGCACAGGTCGAGAAGGCAGTCTTAGCTTCTTTGTCTTCCTCTTAGGTTGGGGACCAGCATTAGGGGAAGATTTTCTCTTGGCAGAGATGCTCCACTTTTGGAGAAGATTCCTATTCTCTGTGGCGGCTTTGGCAACTACCTCTTGGACTACTTCCTTTGGGAAGAGGTCCTTGCCCCAGATACAGGAAGTGACAAACTTCCTGGGCTTGTGATTGACCGTTGCATTGGCAAACACAAACTCTCTGCAGGCCCTCCTGGCCTTCACAAAAGCGTACAAGTCCTTAACTAGGGTAGCCATGTGCATCTTGGCTAGGACTGTATCCATGTTTGGGGTGCTTGCAATGCCTGCACACATCTCCATGCAGTTCTGGAGGGACAGAGAGGCAGCTAGTCTCTCCTTTGTCTCTGTTCTCTTCTCAGGAGAATGTCCGACAGCTTCGGGAGGTTCTCATTGAACTGCTGTCCTGCGAGGTCCGCGTCGAGTTTCGATACTGAGAAGGTTAGGTGGATCTTGTTCCAATCCTTCTCGCCCATGGGCAAGGCCAGAGACAATGGCCTACACTCCTCTAGCGGAGGACATGGTTTACCTGCATCAACTGCGTTAAGCACACTATGGAGAGCTTCTGACGAGAAGGGGAAAGCTCTGGATGAAGGAGCAAGGAAGGTAGGGTGCTTCTTGCTCAATGCAGGAACTTTGAAGTTGTTATATCCTGCCTTCTTCAGGCTACTCGTCAAGAGAGCCTGTGCCTTGATGTGGTAAAAAACCATGACTTCCTTGGGTTCCTTCTCTTCCTTAGACTCCGGCTCACTCTTTAGCCGGGTGAAACATTCCGGGTAAGCCGAAATGTTTGGCCAGAATTGAATGTCGTCCAGGGGGATGGCCCCATCTTCTCCGAGATGTAGAGTTTCCCATTCATCATGGTCATGAACTCTGCATACCTCCAGGGATTGGTTTCGGAGTATGGTGGCAAGTCAGACACTCTGGGTCACTTGTATGACCCACGAGAAGTAAATACGCGGCTTGCTTCCCGGAATTCCTTCCTCATATCTACATTTTCCTACCGTAGAGAGTCAACTAGTTGCTGGATCTGGGCCACAACCGCTTGGCCCAGCGGGTCTAGTTGAGGGGTTGGAGCCGAAGAAGTTGGCGGCACAGGCTGAAATGCCGACACAGACAGAAGAGGGTCCTCCGCTTTAGTCGACTCAAGATCTTCTCCAGGTGGTTGGGCCACCTCCTCTTCAGGGTCCTCTTGAAGGAGACCCTTTTTGGTCCGATGACACTTCTGACAACCTCTCCTGATGGATGTCCATGCCTTGTAAAGCCTCGTTGATATCAGCCTCTATTGCAAGTTGTAAGCAGGGAGGTCCGGGTCGTGCCTGAGGTACGACGGCATCAGCTGTTGCCTTCGGGAACAGCAAGCTTCTAATCATCTCGCTTGGTAGGTACTGTCCCGGAGAGTTCTTTTGGAACCCTTGTACCCACTTCCTAAGCGTTTCCCTCGCAGTATCCCTCGACTCCGCCATCTTGGGATCGCCGAAACCCTCGGTCACAAGCCCGAGCTGATGTTGCAATCCTTGGGATCCCAATATCTCAAGGTTTCAGTTGCGATGGAGCAGGGAGCATGAGACCTGTACGTGGTGTGACCACAAAAGTTCTTACTCTTGTGGCTACAGAGTATCAACTCACACTTCACCTTGGGCTCCTCCTGTAAAGAAAGAAAAATGTGAAATGAGTATGGGGTAATTTATCACTGATAAATTAAATTCATGCAATAAAATAGCACTTACTATATCATTATAGCTTAGGATAATAAGCTAAAAAGAAAATAGGAAAGACATATCTGTGTCTCCTGTCCATACAATTGCTGTGACCTCCCTCAATATTAATAATTAAAATTTCCTTATTTGGGAAATCTAGGGTGGAAGAGCTCTAAATTTTAGTGCTAAAGTTAGTGTATACTAGCACTAACCCTCCCTCCAAAAATGGAATATTATTATTGTAGGGTAAGGATACTATGTTCTGATGACCTATGGGTCATCAGGATATTGAAGGAATACTTCACTTCAACATTATTAGAGGTCTCAATAATGGACTGTGAAAGGGTACACAGAATATGTTGGAAAATATACTACTGTATATTTTATACTATAGGTTTCTAACTGCAGTATGTACTATACTGCAGAAATACTGGCTACTGTATAATCTTATACTGTAGGTCTGCCGGCATGCTACCGGCTAGGCTAGTACCTGACGGCACTAGCCGACAGAGAGAGAGAAAGCATGGAAAGAAGGGCTACCATATTATCATAGTTTAGTACAATAATTAGGGATGAAGGGACTACTGTCCCCTACTGCCTTCTTCCAGAATGAGGATTCAAATGGAAGGGGGTAATGTAATCATTCTAGCTTCCATCCAGCCACAGTATCTGTTGCCGGCTGCTCTGCCGGTTCCAGGGTTTGTGGATGGCAGTCCAAGAGAAGACTGAAGAATACTCAAAGTTATAAGGGTCTCCCACCGGCGGCCATCATGGCCGGCACAACCTTTCCCGAAGCCTTGCTTCCGTCAGGGGAAAGGTCAAAACGGCAGTCAAGCCACCTCTGTAGAAGCCCGGCCGGCATCGCAATCCACCCGGCAAGCGGGGAGATTGTAGAAAACCGGCCATAGATGTTGGGACGGCTAGGCCATCACTAAAGGACAGAAAGGAGAAAGGAAGGGGTTTTATATTTTGCTTTGAAAGCAGGTCTGCCTCCTACCATCGGCCACAAACACAAAAACAGAGTTTCTATACGGTGCCTCCTTGGGCAGCAGAGTAATAACGATTCCTCAGCCTAAAACCTTGCCGGATATGACATGTCTTCTAGACCACAAGGGAAAAGGTGGCAACAATTGTACTACCACTTTCGGTTGTGGGCTAGGGAAGCCGGGCTTCCTATGCCTGCAACTGTGAACTAGCAGGGGAATGACTAGTCCCCCGTCAGTAGTGTTGCTGACAACAAGACTGAATACTCTGAGGTACTGTCGTAATTCAAAGCCGGGATACTCACTGGCAAAGAAGGAAGACAGAAACACTATCCCAGTCAAGCCGGAGTATACTATTCTATGGCAAGATCAAGATAGGGTTGTCGCCTAATGGCGGCACTCAGAGGGAAGATAGGGTTTACCCTTAAATCTCTAAAAGAGACGAGTATCAAATTACAGTAGAACCCCGCCATACGACATTAATCCGTTCCGGAGTTGGTATCGTATGATGAAAATGTTGTATCGCGGGCAATAGAATAGCTAATGCGTGCAAGACCCCAGGTAAAAACATTAGTACAAAACAAAATAGTATAGTAAGCACTGTAGTACAGTATACTTATATATTATATACATGTATTTTACAGTACATAATTAAATAACATTACAAGTATAAATAAAAATTATATACTGTACTGTAAAGGAAAATTTTTATTTTATTTACCTTTGGAGTGACGTGATTTAAGCTGGTAGTGGGTGGAGGCAGAGGGGGGAGGAGACGACGGTAGATATAAAAACGTATCAATGCTAATTATGTTATGCACTTGATAATAAATTTATTCTTACTATTAAACACTTTTTTATCATTTTTTTTTAGAACTTAATAAATTACTCTTTTTTCAGGTTTTTTAATAGAATCACTTATCATCTTTGCTTTCTGACACTTCTCTTTTGGAGAAATATCTATCCAAAGAAGCCTGTTTCTGACAACTCCTCAAAATATTTTTAAAATGACTCATACACTTGTCATTAACACTCTCCAGAAGACGCCCTGTGTGAAGTTTTCATACCAACCGATATCTTCCCTTATTTCTGCCGATGTCGCCTCTTCAGTCTCCCCCCCCCCCTCCTCGCCACCACTAGAGCTGCGCTCTTCTTGAATGATGGTCAACTGCATTGCCTCCAACTCCTTCAAATCTTCAGTCGTAAGCTCCTCCCTGTGTTCCTCGATAAGGTTATCGACGTCAGCCTCATCGACAACAAGCCCCATGCACATGCCTTCTTTTTATTTCTTTGATAGCTCAAGCTTCGTTTCCATAGTAATCATCTTCTTACTTTTCCCTTTAACATCACTAGCAATCTTGGGACCCATGGCTAACGAATTAAAGTTGGAATTAAGCGCTAATATGCACAAAAAATGCGATATCGCAAGCACTCACACGAGATCAAGTCTTTATGAAACGCACAAGAGATTCTGAACTGAACGCATGATTAACAAAGAGAGAGACTGAGGCAGCATCTCTCTCAGGCATTGTAGGAGGGATTTCGGCCAATAGCGTATCGGCATCTTATTGGTGCCGTGACGCCGACAATTAGCAGAACAGCTTCTTAGTGACGTATGCAGTG
>NC_090725.1:191817246-191822246 GCF_036898095.1 Palaemon carinicauda
GACAGGCTTTATAAAAAGAAGAAATCTTTTTTAATTCAATCAAGTGTTGGAGTTTGAGGAGAAAAAATAAAGGAAATGTTTTCTGCCCAATGACTTATTTGGGTGAGTTTTGGGGAAAATTTTACTGGAATGGATTTAATCTAGAACAGGCAGGTTTCACAAGTTACAAGATCCATGTAATTACCCTGCTAATGGAAAACTCAATAGAGTATGACAAATCACTATTATATGGCATTTATATACTATGCGATAGCTTCAGATCATGTCTAAAATTAAGCAGTAATGAAAGACCTTCAGAGACAAGGAACAGACGAAACTCATGTTAGAACAATTATTATTATTATTATTATTATTATTATTATTATTATTATTATTATTATTATTATTATTATTATTATTATTATTAATATTATTATTATTATTGTTGTTGTTGTTGTTGTTGTTGTTGTTGTTATTATTGCTTGCTAAGCTAAAACCCTAGATGGAAAAGCAGGATGTTATAATCCTAGGGGCTACGAAAGGGCAAATAGCTCAGTGAGGAAAGGAAACAAGGAAAAAAAATATTTCAAGAAAAGTAACAACATTGTAATAAAAATTTCCCATTTAAACTATGAAAACTTCAACAACTCAAGAGGAAGAGAAATGAGATAGAATGGTGTGTCCGAGTGTAACATCAAGCTAGAAAACTCTAACCCAAGACAGCGAAAGACCATGGAACAAAGGCTATGGCACTACCCAAGAATGAGGAAAACTGTTTTGATTTTAGAGTGTCCTTCTCCTAGAAGAGCTGCTTAGCATAGTTCAAGAGTCTCTTCTACCCTTACCAAGAAGAAAGTGGCCAATGAACAATTACAGTGCAATGGTTAACCCCTTGGGTGAAGAAGAATTGATTGATAATCTCAGGTGTATGAGGACAGAGGATAATCTGTAAAGAATAGGCCAGACTATTCGGTGTATGTTTAGCCCCCCACTAAAAAAAATAAATATTGAATGTAACCAGAGATAAGGATCCAATGTAGTACTGTCTGGCCAGTCAAAGGACACCATAACTCTTTAGCGGTAGTATCTCAACGGGTGACTGGATCCCTGGCCAACCTATTATCTACTTGAATATATATATATATATATATATATATATATATATATATATATATATGTATATATATATATATATATATATATATATATATATATTTATATATATATAGATATATATATATATATATATATATATATATATTTATATATACATATATATATTTATATATGTATATATACATATATATACATTCATATATATATATATATATATATATATATATATATATATATATATATATATATATATATATATATATTTATATATATACATATATATATATATATATATATATATATTTATTTTTATATATATATATACATATATATATATATATATGTATATATATATATATATATATATATATATATATATATATATACATATATATATATATATATATATATATATATATATATATATATATATATATATATATCTAAAGAGAGAGAGAGAGAGAGAGAGAGAGAGAGAGAGAGAGAGAGAGAGAGAGAGACACGCACACACACATTATATATATATATATATATATATATATATATATATATATATATATATATATATATATGATATATATATCCTTATATATATATATATATGATATATCCTTATATATATATATATATATATATATATATATATGTATATATATATATATATATATATATATATATATATATATATATATATATATATATATATATATATTATTACGAAGCTGGTCTAATGTAGAGTAAATATCTCATTTTATTACTAGTTTTATTTATGTTTACTTATATTGTTTTCTTTTGTGCATAGAAGAGATGATACCCAGCCTGTAAAATGAGCCCTTCTCATGTAGATATAAGTATTTTATGTAATTTACGTGAGACTTTCGTCGGGAACTTTGTTATATTCCTTATTCAAGTTAAGATATGTAATTTACGTATTATTTTTAAAAAATAAACTTTTTCTTCCATGTATGTTTGCTAAGAAGTCTTACGTAGTCTATTTGAAAGTTTTGTAGGATTCATGTGAAATAGGAATAGGGGCTTAGGTAATAATTTTTTTATGTTTTATGATGTATTGCGTCATGTTAGAGAGAAAATGTTCACTGGCATGTGTTTTCGAAAATTTCAGATTTCCCGGTGAGAGGATGTTATAATTTTTTATTTCGGGACAATGTGTGGGTGGAGCTAACAAGGGAAATCGTCTCGCGGGTGCGTTGGTGTGAATCTAAGAATTGCCTGAAAATCTCTGATACGCCTTCGGCATTTTTATCTAGTGGTCAACTTTGACGCTTGCCACAAGCCCCACGCTTCGCAAACAAGCTCAAAGCTTCTTGAATTTGCAAAATTTGTTATATAACGACCCGAGGTTGGGTCATAGTCAGAGAAACAGAGAAACATAGAGATTGAGTTAGAACCGCAGTCTTCCCCTGTCTCCCTCTCTCTCTCTCACGGTAGCAAACCAGCGTATTTTTGAAGTGTTCATTACGTTAGTGTGTCCTCTCCTCAGTGACTCTGTGCCCCATAGCAAATCGTGTATCACGCACGACTTAAAAGGTGATTTTGAATTAATTGTATTAGGATGAGTGTAAGCATTGCATAACGGTTTTTGTAAACAGCCCTGTAGGGTTTTAATGTGATCTGGTTAATTAATATTCCTTTAAAGTCAGACTTAAACCTTGTATTATTTCAGAATTATTTCTCGGATTCGCATTATTTTCATTGTATTATTTCTTTTCTTAGATTAAGGATTATTCAGGTATAAGAGTTTAAGTCAAGTTATTATAAATTTCAGATCGTAACATTTTCGTCTTATTCTACGATTTGTTCAAACTTAATAATTTTCCAGTGACTTACTTTTGCTATTCCTTTCAAAGTGTTGTAATTTATATAAAATAATTTTTTTTTTGTAACGAGTACATTATTCCAATTATCACTATTTAAGGCTGTCCATTTACTAGCGACTTGATTGAGAAATCAGATTGTAGTGGGTGGGGCTTTGAAATTGTACAGGTGAGCACTCACGCTACGATCACATCTTCAAAAACATGTCATTGCAGTCTCAGCAGTAGAGAAGTTAACACCTATGGCGGAGCCACTCAATGATAATGACCTTTAAGCCCTTGCTTTTGGTGCTTGTAAATATATGAGACTTAAAAAAAGAGCAGACACAAAAAGAGATTTATCTTGCACCATGATTACCTGACGTAAATGGACATGACACCAGAGATGCAGAGAAAGTTCGAGAAATGTTTATGAATTATTTCAATGGTTAAGGTGCAGTATACTGGCAATTAGAGATGGTTTGAAATATTTCTGGTATCTGAACATTATAATGATTGTTGTTTTATGGGTTATGAATGTCAAATATTAAATATTTAAAAATAACTTTGTGCATAATGATTGTTGTTTTATGGGTTATGAATGTCAAATTTTAAATATTTAAAAATAACTTTGTACATATCTGTTAAAAATTTAGTTTCATTTATATACGGAATTATCATATACTTAATGGTTTAAGTTAACATGTTTTTTCCATGAAATACAATAAGGCAAAGTATATTAGTTTCCCTAACCTCTTGCACATTAGACAGAAGGACGTAGTGTTTCTGATGCTTTTATAAATGATAGAAGATCATAATACCATTGAGATGGTTCATATACCTCATCAGTTCCTGTGTCAGATTTCTTGGAGGCTTCAACCTTTTTTCGTTCCTTTCGAAACACAGTGCACATATTGTCGAGTTTTTCAGTCATCATGTCTTTATTTGCTTCTGGACACTTTTTTTTTATGTTTTTCTATCAGAACTTCGTAAGCCTTGTTTTTAATGTTTCTATCTGAATACATTTTGCTTTTTACATTCCATAGGCATGGATGACACTTATAAATCTCAATAAATTCGTCCCAAAAACCTTTGTCCATCCAAATCTCTCATTATGTTTCTGATATAGAGACTGACCAGGTTGACTTACCCAGCCACAAACAAGCAGTTCTAGTCGGGGCAAATTACATCTGTCTGTAAATGATCTCCTTTAGATCTTAACGAACAATCGATTCTAGCAACTAGGCCATACAATCTGGTTTGAGGATTGATATGAACACTCACACAACGATATGCTGAAACTCCGCCCACTTATATCTAAAACTAGATTTGCCGCTCGATTCCTGTTAACAACCGCAGTGCGAGTTAAGTAAGTGTTATTAATACTAAAGGTAATTACCCAGTTTAGTTTGGAGTGTGCTTAAGAGACCTTTGGATATTCAGTGTTTTATACATTGCTGTCTGAGAGTTATTTAACGGTCCAAAATTCGTGTATTGATGTTTTAAAGTGTAACAGTTTTAAGGTAAAAGTAAAAGAGGTAATGTGGAATTTGAGACATTAATTAGCTTGCCAGGCATAGTATATATCATATTATATGTTTGGTTCCCAGTCACGAGCCGTTGTATAGTTTATTTTGTTATTACCCGGACTTCAAGAGTCATAATCGTATAATATATTTTGGGTGCTCAGACCCGGGATCCAGACATTATAATAATATATAAATATATATATATATATACATATATATATATATATATATATTGATATATATGGTTTATTTGAGAAATATATATATATATATATATATATATATATATATATATATATATATACACACATATATATATATATATATATATATATATATATATATATATGTTTATATATATATTTCTCAAATAAACCATATATATCAATACATTAAAATATGGATTCCCCTAACAACCTCGGGATCAGAACCCCAGGCGAAATCACTCAAAGACTAATAGTATCTGACTGGCCGGGTTTCGAACCCTGGTACAGGATACCTGTATGCCATTGACCATACCACTCAGCCACGAAGAAAGACAAAAATCAATGACAATTCTTCT
>NC_090725.1:191832246-191842246 GCF_036898095.1 Palaemon carinicauda
AAATTAGGTCAGTACGAGTTCTACCTTTTCTAAATGCTGCTTGTTCATCTCAGCTTTTCATCAATCTTTCTCCTTTGTCTCTTTAGAATGATCATACTATATATTTTCATGACAACTGACGTAACTGTGATTCCTCTGAAATTATTGTAGTTAGTCACATCTCATTTTTTAGCAATTTTCACCAACACTCCTAGCCCCATTCATCAGATTTTTCCTCTTCACGCCACATTCTAAAATATAATCTTGTAACTATTCTGGGAGTCATTTAATTTTCTGTCAATAACATCTAAGCACTCTTTCCATTATATACGGTGGTTTTACATCTGTTTGGTTTTTTAATGATAGCTTTGACTTCAAACGCGATAAATTCATCAATGGGCACATCAAGATCTTCCTCAGTTTCAGGTATATCAATCAAATCATTCCCTTCCTATCTCCTATTCATAACCTCACTAAAGTGTTCCATCTAACGTTGCCTTTCTTCATCTTCTGTTGATATAACAGATCTATCTCTCTTTTTGATGGGTATAGGCTTCTTCTTCTTTGCCCCATTAGAGATTTCATTAATAATTATATGAGCAATTCTTACACCATAGCCAGTTCCTGAATTCATAGCTTTGTCAGCCTCATCTACTTTACTATTAAAATATTCTCTCCAGTCATTTATGGCTTGTCTTTTGACTTCACTATCAATAATGGCAATAATGGAATACTTGGCATGCTCTACCTTGTAACTTTCATTGCTACCTCGAAAACTTTCAACAATCAATTTGTGTCTTGTCTCCTTTTTATAATATTTCAAGTATCATTTGATATCCATGGTTTTCTGCTTGTAACTGCATGTCCCAAAATTTCACTACCAACTGACTGATATATGTTCTTGATATCACACTGTTTTTCCCTTAATTGTGTGCTTTTTGTCTCTCAAATTCTCTAAGACTGCAAATCGATTCCTACATTCAATTGGAAAGGTTTCATTCTCTCTGTTCATCTTCTAGAAGCTGAGTTGTATCAAACCTATGTATTCGATCTACATTTTTGTTGGGTGCTTTTAGTTTTAATTTTAGTGGGGCATTGGAAGCTGGTGATCACTACCAATATCTGCACCTTTTCACCCTCTTACATTTATCAAAGTCCTCCTTCTCTCTATATTAATGGCTATGTGATCTATCTAATTTTTCTAATTGTCACACAGTGAAGTTCATATATATTTGTGGATGCCCTGGTGCTGGAAAAGAGTACCTAAGATAACAAGCTTTTTTGTTGAACAAAAACTTATAAAGCAACGGTACCAGTGGGATAATATTTACGGAACAAAACTTTTGGTCTTATAGATTTCTCTTAGTTATTTACAATTTATTTTGCTTTCATTTCTTGAAGATGTTTTTTTTAACGTTGGTTAGTTATTTCATAAAATAAAATTACCTCCTAAATGTATCTCAAAAAGAAAAACTTTCTCATAATCTATGATACACTATCAACTATTGCTTATAAAATTGTTACCCATTGTCCATCCTGGTGAAGATATCACCTCCGTATTTTTTTTCTCTTTTCACACATTATTCCCAAATATTTTCTCTTGTAGCTGCAGATGTTTTTACCGACACTTGACTTCATTACAACGAATTTCTTTTTTCATATTTTGCCAAGAATAAACTGATTTCTCTACTTATTATGTCTTACATAGATGTTATACCCAGATTACATGACAGGCTGACAGCTTTTTCCGACTCACTTAGACAGTGTTGTCAGGTCTACCGAAATTTCAGGAGATCTACTGAAATTCTGATAGATCTCATGAAATCCCGAATCACTGCTGTAATCTACTGAATTTATAAAAGATCACCATGAAAACTATAGAAATCATCTTTCCCGGCTGAAAATCCATAAAGCTAAAGGAAAAAACTAATCTGTTATCTGGCTAACTTGGTTTCATAGTCAGCCATTACTACATTATACATGTTATTATAATTACTAGCTAAGCTACAAACCTAGTTGGAAAAGCAGTGTTTTAAAAGTCCGGGTGTCCCACCAGGGAAAAATAACCATGTAAGGAAATTATATAAATAAACTACGAGAAGTAATGAACAATTAAAGTAAAATTTTAAGAACAAATAAACTAGATCTTTTATAAATAATCTAAGTCAAGAGCAATCACTCACAGCAAAGTTTGAGCACATGTTTCGACAACGTTGTCAAACATCTCTGATAGAAAAGGTTACAGAGATAAGCAAAATATTAATTCCCCTTTGACGATGCTACTACAACTTTATAAAAGAGTAATTTTGTAACATCACTTGCTCCACTCATGTTCTCCTTTCCATCTCTTGTAACTGATCAGACTATTCAAAGTATAGATACAGAATGTAGGCTGCTCAGAAACAATGATATACTGAGGCTGAGTGGGATCACACTGCAACTAAAATTTGGGTAATAGTGCAGGAGATGAAAAAAAGAGAGAGTGAGCCAATGTACTCATACCTCTCTGCTTTCACGCTTAATTTGTTGTTCTTGCCTCACTCCAGAGAAACAGTGGAGTGAATATTTTCTTGCATAAATCGTATGAAGTCAAAACTAAGAGACAGACTTTCATCAAAAACTACTTGTGGGATGTTTCATACAAAGTGGCTCCTCTCAAATGCTAAATGTTATAATTTTGAAATAACAAAAGAAAACTTCTCAACAGAATGCAACAGCTGATAGCCCTAATGATGATGATGATGAGGCTGATGATTAATACTGTGATAAATTTATAGTTAAGTTTTGTGTGAGCAGAATTATATATATATGTATATATATATATATATATATATATATATATATATATATATATATATATATATATATATATATATATATATATATATATATATATAGTCCCTCCCGACATCAATGCTAGGATCCGGGAAGGTCAAGCAATGGCTGCTCATGATTCTGCAGGTTCACTTACAAAAGTCTCTATCTCTACTTCACATAGCCGATAAGCTTACGGGCGCTAGTGAAAACATATTAACTGTGACAAAAACTTAAACTCTCTACTCCTAGATTGCAAGTCAGTTACGTTTCTACTAACCTAAACCTAAAAAAAAAATTATTATTTAAAAAGCTGCAGTATTGGTACTTTTCTTGAAATGCGATTGAAATATCTGCAACCATCTACAGGATTCTTTCATCAATGCATCACAAATGATCTTTAAAATCCAAATAAATAATCAACGATTCTGAAGATAAAAAAACATCTTATGCTTGTATGGAGATCCATTAACGCACAAACGCTTTCTTACGACAGTCTACATGTTTTAAAACATAATAAACTGGGGGGAAGTTGTGAATCCTTTTCCATGGGAAAGGACCAGATGTGTGTGTGCGTGTGTGTGTGTGTGTGTGTGTGTGTGTGTTAGAGAGAGAGAGAGAGATAGAGAGAGAGAGAGAGAGAGAGAGAGAGAGAGAGAGAGAGAGAGAGAGAGAGAGAGAGAGAGAGAGTACTTAACATTCAGTCTTTTCGTAAAAACTTGAATGTTTCTTCAGCAATAAAACCGTTCGTATTTCATATGAAATAGTTGATAAGGGAAAAGTCGGTTATGGATAGTATAATTAAGATAATGGACTGAAACATTTCTTTTCACTTAAGGTGTTGAGAATGCCTCCAGCAGGAGAGGTTTTCCGTCAGCAACCTCCTCATCCATCATTAGACTTAACCAAAAAATTCTTTTTCAGTGGTTTATTATTAATTTGTTCATATAAAATTTTTGTTTTCAAGATATTCTTGAAAAAACTAGAATGAATGAAAAAATATCTCATGATGTAATGATGATGCATTAGTATTACTGTTAGTAGTAATAATAGCTGTAATGAAATGTGACATATGCATATCATATTAAAATTGGTTTCTTAAAGCTTGTGTTACACCTCTATGAAAGCAATAAAACCTTGACGTTATAGTTTGAAAATTAAAGATAAATGAATATAGATGTGTAAGCTATAAAAAAGAACTCATATTTAAAGAAGTAAATACCTGGCCACTATCTTTAGAATGTTATTTTATATACACTTATAAAGAAAACAACAAACATACTTTGGATATAGAAACAACTTCATCTTCACATAATACTACATGCATAAACAGACAAACAAATACTGAAAGACTCAATATGCACACTACAAACAAACATGGACACTCACACTATATATATATATATATATATATATATATATATATATATATATATATATATACATATATATATATATATATATATATATATATATATATCTATATATATATATCTACATATATATATATATATATATATATATATATATATATATATATATATGTATATATATGTATATATATACATATACATATATATATATATATATATATATATATATATATATATATAAATATGTATATATATATATATATATATATATATATATATATATATATATATATATGTATGTATGTATTTTCATCTCTCCCTGCGCCTATTAACGCAAAAGTCCTCGGTTAGATTTCGCCAGTCGTCTCTGTCTTGACCTTTAATTCAATACTTCTCCATTCATCATCTTCTACTTCGTGCTTCATAGTCCTCAGCCATGTAGGCCTGGGTCTTCGCAACTTTTTTAGTCCCTTCTGGAGCCAAACTGAACGTAATCTCTCTTATAATTTCATTTCTAATCCTGTCCTGCGATTTAACCCCCAATATCTTTCTGAGGGCTTTATTCTCAAGTCTACTAAATCAGTTGGAGATTGTTTCATTTCCATACCATGATTCATGTCCATAGAGTAACAGCGATCTCACTGAACTTATATACAGTATAGTCTGAATTTTATATATAATTTCAGGCGATTTGATTTTCAAACTTTACTTTACCTAGCCATTGTCTGATTTGCTTTAATCAATCTTTTACTAAACTCTAATTCTAAAGATACTGTATTGGAGATCATAATTGCTAAATACTTGAATGATTCTACCTCATTAATCTTCTCTCCTTCCAATGATATTTCATCTTCCATTGCATACTCCGTCCTCATCCTCTCCAGCCTAACCTCATGTGATATTTCATGCATTCTGGTTAGTAGGCATCGCAAATCCTGCAGTGTTTTGCTAACAAGGACAACATCATCAGCATATTCTAGGTCTGCTAAAGCATATATATATATATATATATATATATATATATATATATATATATATATATATATATATATATATTTATATATATATATATATACTGTGTGTATATATATATATATATATATATATATATATATATATATATATATATATATATATGTGTGTGTGTGTGTGAGTGTCTGTGTGTGTGTGTCCCTTTTTGATTGGGGATCCTAAATGTGAAATAATTTATACATCAATATGATTAGCAAAGATGTAATAGTCAGGGCCACCCATACTAGGTTGTTTTGCTGTGAGAGATCAGAGAAAAGTCTCCCGTCATCACCAATCTGTGCTGGCCAGGGTGGTAATGAAAACTACAAAAGCCTCTGTCGTAAATTGACTTACTTAAAGGCTTTGTCCTGCAATAGACTAAAACGGGTGCATATATATATATATATATATATATATATATATATATATATATATATGTGTGTGTGTGTGTGTGTGTGTTTGTGTATGTATATATATATATATATATATATATATATATATATATATATATATATATATATATATATATATATATATATATATAGTGCCCGCTGATAGTTTTTGGCCTAGTATTGCAAAGATTAAAGAAATGGGCAAGTCATATACCTGAGCAAATATCATTTAATCCAACAATGGAAATATACTGTATGTGACAAACAGTTTACTATTGCTACTTCTTGATTTACAAATACAATACCAGATTTTACCAGAAATATTTCTGAAGAAATTTACTTCCACTGAAATTCAGCTATCAATTTCATGCAATGTTAATGAAAATTTTCCCATTTTCTTTCTTCAAAAAAGGCTATTGAATAAGAAAAAACATAGAGGAGCTCAAACATATTTATCACCTTGTTTAGTGCTTTGAAATATTACGTGACAGACGAAGTTGTATTTTGCAATACGTCTGTAAATACCCAATTAGCCTCATTGTTAAGAAATATTAAAGAGGATTGTGAAATTTTTCTAGGGCACACTAAATATATGAAAATACTAACAATGGCTGTAAATTCAGGTGAACAAAGTCTAAAAGAGCACTGGAGCTACTTTTTAAATCTTGAATTATATTTCTGTGCTTGTTAAAATAGACAAAAGCTCTAGATACCTTTGGTTTTACAGACACGCGGTATATTACACATTGGGTGTACAATGATTCTATTATAAAGTTGATAAATATTTGTTATTGACTCTTATCCACAAAGATGAGCTCTCATTTTCTGTAGGAAGGTAAACTGCAATTTCATACAATTAACAAATATTGCCAAACAATGCTTCTCTAACATATGTTCAAAAAATCATATTCATGTGTTTGTTGATAAGAGGATAAATTGTAGAAAATTATGGAAAAATATTTTGCTTCATCCTTATTTCTGTGATGGAAAAAAATAAATTTACCTGAATAAATAAGGAAGTATTTTTCGAGCTTTTCATATTCTCTATGAATTTTTCAAATACGCCTGATGAGTAAATCCACAAAGTTATTGATAGTTTCTTAAATTCTCTGTCAAATTAATCATCAAACAGTAGATTTAGCTTTGTCGGGCAATTAGAAAAATAAAAAATTAATATGCAGGCCAAAATAAGTTATTGCATTTAAGGATGCACGAAACAGTTTAACTCAAAAGAAGATGAAGGTGTAGGCATAATAAATCATGAACAAAGCATTGGGAGCTATCTTTTTAATTTTGTCTTTCAATCCATTCCCTTTTCTTTGCATAACAAGGGCACCATTATCGTATTTAAACAATCATCGTCACCCTGCACCTTAGCTGATATAGTAGTTCAGTAACCAATTTGGATAATATCTTCGACATTTCAACATTTACAAACATTTGCAAATAAGAGGAATCTTCAGATATATCGCTACTCTTTTATAATGAAAAGTACCACTATAGAAGGTTGAGAAAACAATGCAAATTACCAGTTTTACCCAGCAAAAAGAGCATTATGGCTGCATTTTCCAGATACATTTTAAAATACTTCTAAGCTAAGACAATTTTTCTCATAAATAAAAGAAATTTACTCCACATATTAAAAAATAAATGCATATATACACTCATCTTTAAAGGCCTATGATGCTAGTTACTGTACAAAATATAACCATTTAAATGTGAAATGAATACAAATTAATAATTCATAATAGAAACAAACAAATATGTAATATGAATAAATTCAAATCTACTACATGACAGAACTTATCCTGGTCTCATGACACCGATATCCTACCATAGTAGTCCAGTCAAAACGTGGCTGAGCCTCAAACAAATTGCTAACAAAGGTATCTAACTTGCATATTGGGCATAAATAACCTCTCTTTCACATAAAAAAAAAGTCTACCAAAATTAACCTTGAGGAAAGAGGTCAACAGCCGCCATCTTTAAAATCCAACTTAACAATATTAAAATTTCGAGTCATAAAATTCCTGACATTTCCTGACAGGTATGTCCATTATTCCTGACAATTACTGACAAAAATAAACGTTTTTCCTGACCAAAAAAAAAAAAAAAAAAAAAAAAATTAAATTAAAGATAAAAGAAATATTTTTTGCATGAAAACCCACACAGGGCCACCCCAAGCCAGCTTGACATTTTTTTGGTGTTTTAAATTGTAATGATACGTAGTTATATGCCTAATAGTAAACTAACACCAGAAAATTGTTAGCCCCTGTCATTGTTTTAATGCTTTCTTATTTCTTATACAAATATGAATATAAAATGTACAAAAACAAACTAAGTAGCATTTTTCATGGCAACAATTCTCACATCAATTCCTGAATTTTTTTTAAAAAATAGGTACAAAATAAGTACAATTTACAATGAAGGAATGGTCAGTTGGTCGAATGCTGGGGCAAGGCTGTTGCATAATCACCACAGAACAAGTTCATGAACGAACCAAAGAAAATTTCTTGTCAAAAACTAGTCAAAGGTAACTTCATCATCATCAAGATCTGAGTGTGGTGAGTTGGTGCAGTGGAGGCCTTTGCAATTACCACACAAGTTACATGAACAGCTCGCAAGTCAGTTGTAATTCACCATATGAAAGTTTCCATCATCACTCGTCAGGTTTCAGCTGGTTTTTACCTTTTCATTCCTGAATTTGGAAGTAAATTCGAAGGCTGTGGAATTTCGTAGCTGCTCTTGTTAGTGGCAATGATTTGGACTCAACATACTTTGAACTTTTTGCAACCTTTTCCTTAAATCGCCCCAGTCGGAGATGATTGATGTTTTCCCCATCATTACCATTGTACAGGCACACTAAAGCTTTCTCCCCAGCTTTAATAAACTCTTCTGTACTGCTATCCTTGCCAAACACTTCTGTCATTTTGAGGAAGTTACTATTGTTCATCACCTTTCGAAGGCATGCTGCATTCCTAATTCCATGAACACTGGATGTAGAATCCCAACCCAGTAGTGCATGGATGAAAAGAATGTTGGAACAGACCACATCTCCCAATGATTTCCAAATCTCTTTGCTGTTCCTGACTTCCACACTTTTTGCACTAGCCTTTGGTTGTGGCGTGAAGTAGATGTAACCATCATCTTTATTGGCATGATAACATAGAAGGACCCATAGATCAGTGTCATTGCTATCAAAATGGTTTCTCCTGTCTATGCCAGTTCTAGAGCAGTCTTCACAACCAATACGTCAGCGTCTCCAGGTGCATGGGCTTCTTTACAACCTGCTTCCTCTAAACTCTTTCCTAGCAATTTGATGAACAATTTTCTTGTTTTCTTTATTAGCTAGGAAAACATCCTTTTTTAATTTGAACACCATAAAAGGGGTCAGTGACACAAAATAACCAACAGAAAACCCTGTTTAGCGTAGGTGAGTCATGTCTTTAATGGATGGACAATGCATGCTTTTCCATATCTAGTTGTGACATATCTGCGGTATTGGGCACAGATCTCAGCAAATGTGGGACCTTTTTGCCCTGGGAGGCATTGAAGTTGTGCTCCACCATCTAAGGGATATTGTGGATCTGAAGACTGTGGACCTGATTTTACAGGGGAAGTCAGTTTCCATATTGCGTCTGCCAAAGAAAGGCGTTTTTTTTTTTTTTTTTTTTTGCCTCTCACGGTAGTCCGAAAGAATTAGAAAGTGAAGGTGGGTAACCACAAAGCACATACTGGAAATGTTCTTGCTGATGCTGAGTTGAGGGTTCATTGGTAGATAGCACACACAGTCTCCGGAATAGGAGTTGTGGATCGGAAACTTTTGACCCAAGTGTAATTGCCTGATCCTTTCTTTTAAAAGTGTACTCATGGACATTTTCTCCAACCATTGAAGCTATGAATGCCTCTCCTATGGAGTTTTCTCTGTCCACATTTACCTTTTTGTCTCCAGTTACTCTACTTAAAATGCTGTGAATGGACGGATCTTCCTTGAAAGGGTCCTATGTCTGGAGACACGCAACGAGCTTCCAAGTATCCCTCACATTTCGCTCTTTTTTTGCTGAAGTAGTCTCCTGTTGCTGGTCACTAGTGCCATAACGAATACCTGCTAGTTCTTGCATTGTAAACTTGATTTCAGAACACTGGCATTGATAGCGTCCAAACCAATCCTTGAATCTCGTCCATTCCTCTGCCATGAGTAAGACCTCCAGACATCTTCATGCTTCTCATTAGCACCTGCTCAATAACCAGATCCATCGACAAGCCAGCCCAGTAGCGATTACTCCGTCTAATCACATGGAATCCTTCAGAAAATTTCTGGTACACTCCAGGATGGCTTTTCTGCAGCCCCTCCATTTGCTGCAAGTACAAGTAGGCCGACTTTGTATATAGGATATGTCCTGCTACAGCGGATATTGGCAGCATGTTTTT
>NC_090725.1:191852246-191887246 GCF_036898095.1 Palaemon carinicauda
TTGGATTCACATGGACAGGGGACGAAAGCTGTCCTCTTCCATTATGTATAATTGTAGGAAAAAATTATTTAACACAGCTATGGTCCCCGCCAAGTTAAAACATTTCTCTGCTAATCACAGCCACTTGTCTAATAAATCAGTTGATTATTTTCGAAGACTTGTGGATTCACAGAAAAAGCAAAGAAAGTTATTTGAAAAGAAGGTAACGACAAGTGAGAAGACCCAAGAAGCAAGCTTTTTACTGGCAGAACTATTTGCTAAAAAAAATAAAAGCCATACCATTGATGAGAGTTTAATAATGCCTGCTTGTAAAATAATAGTGAAGGCAATGATTGGCGAGGAAGCCGTGAGTGAAATGAACAAAGATCCTGTTTCTGATAATGCATTTAGTAAGCGTGTGAATGGCATGTCCCGAAATATTTCAGACATATTGTCTGAAATACTGAAACATGCAAAGTTTGCCCTTCAAGTTGATGAGTCGACTGATATAACGGGTAAAGCCCAACTGCTAGCATTTATTCGATTTAAAAATGAGGGTAAAATAATGAAGAACTTTTTTGTTGTTGTAAAGAGCTTCCAGACACGACCAAGGGGCATGATATTTTTAACACAATTTCTTTATACCTGTAATCTTTTGGATTGGACTGGAATCAATGTGTTGAAATCTGCACGGATGGTGCTCCCTCCATGACTGGCTCAGTGAAAGTCTTTGTATCACTTGTGAAAGAAATAAACCCTGAAGTTATGACGACTCATTGTTTTCTCCACCGAGAAGTTCTTGTTTCAAAAACTATTAGCCCTGAACTAAAAGTAGTTTTAGATGTAACTATTACATGTTTGCAAAGTTGTGTGAAAATATGCAAAAAGATCATGTAACACACCGAGGTCAGATGGCTTTCCAGAGGGAAAGTGTTGTCAAGGGTTTTTGTACTTCGAGAAGAATAGCTCATTCTCTTCAAAGAGAACAATAAAGAGAGTTTTGGTGAAAATCTTGAATCAACAGACTGGCAGATGAAATTAGCTTATTTGGCAGATATCTATCACTATTTTGAATAACCTGAACTCCAGCATGCAGGGTCGACAAGGAAACATGCTGACCTCGACAGACAGGCTTACTGCTTTCAAGAATAAACTTGCTGTTTGGAAAAAAACATCTCTCGAGAGGCAATGTTTAGATGTTTCCCCTCCTACTCTAAGTAGAAGCCAAGACTGATTATCAAGAAATCATACCTTTAATTACGTGTCATTTGGAATCACTTGCTGTAAAATTTAAAATTTGATAAGTACTGCCTTTAGAAATCCCTTTAATGAGCTCTCTTCAAATTCAGAAAACCTGCTCAATCTACAAGAAGAGGAAGAAATAACTGAACTAAAGTGTGATAGAACCTTGAGGATAAAGTTTAATGAAGTACTACTTGATGTGTTTTGGATTTCTATAAGAGAAGAGTACCCAGTTGTTTCAGCAAAAGCATTGGATATTTTACTCCAATCTTCAACGTCTTACCTTTGTGAGCAAGGTTTTTCATGTCTTACTACTGTAAAAAGCATTTCTAGAAATCAGCTTCTGTCGGTTGAGGAAGAACTGAGGGTGTGTTTGTCAGAAGTTCGGCCAAATATTGAGAAATTGGGCAAAGAAAAGCAAGCTCAGGTATCACATTAAACATGTCTAATGGTAAAGCCTATTTTGATTTTGTATTACATGCTTTTTATATTTTAAGTCATGTAACTATTATTATTAAAGAACTGTTCTTGAACACTATAATACTGTATTCTCTACAGAAGTAAAATCATATCAAATACACGTCTTTTATATTTTTAAAACCTTTAACTATATTTTCATTTGTCTATTTCCCATGCTTTATTTTATATATATATATATATATATATATATATATATATATATATATATATATATATATATATATATATATATATATATATATATATATAGAGAGAGAGAGAGAGAGAGAGAGAGAGAGAGAGAGAGAGAGAGAGAGAGAGGTTCCTTGGCATGAGAAGAATTGTCTTGGGGGTTCCTTGAGGTGACAAAGGTTGGGAATCACTGCTCTAAGCTCTCCACCAACACCCCGAACAACCCCCAGACCACTAGTTGCCTACCTCAATAATGCATTCTCCCCCTCCCCGTGTCCCTCTTCGCATCATCACACCATCCCTGACCCATCATTAAATTTCCATTTCCGTGTTTTTCTTTTCTTATTCTAATTGCGTATGTAATATTTGCATATGGTTTTATGTATATGCGTATCATACAAAAGTTATACTATTTAATACAGTTACTGTTATGTGTGCTAGTGAAAACCAGAGTGGGTCAAGCAACCAATAAAAGCAATGGAATATCGCTATCTGTTTCAAAATGTTTTGGTCTCTCGTAGGAATAATAATGAAAAAGAAGTATCTGGCAACTTTTTCTGGGAAGAGAATTACCTTTGACTGTCACCATACCAGTAATTAAAGTTCAATCAGTGCAAGACGAATCCGTGATGAGACGACTGTGTACGCATTCACGCACTAGTTCTACTCTCTCTCTCTCTCTCTCTCTCTCTCTCTCTCTCTCTCTCTCTCTCTCTCTCTCTCTCTCTCTCTCAAATACAAAATGGGATAATTGAATAGGTAAATTAAACAAGTATGATAGACAATATTTTATTCTATATCCTAACCAGATTATTAAAACAAAAAAATTATAACATTTTAAAAACGTTAAAGTCTCGCCTCTAATCTATGTAAGTAATTGCCAGCTCTCTCTCTCTCTCTCTCTCTCTCTCTCTCTCTCTCTCTCTCTCTCTCTCTCTCTCTGTATTTCACATGACCGCCTGCATTATCTATTGCTTGGTCCAGTCGTCTCGACATAGATCCAGCGAGATTCTCACAATAGTTTTCATGACGTGTAGGCCTACATAATTCCAACTGGTTTTGCATGCTTAATTGAAAAATTCGTATTCTTGACGTTAATAGCATCTCAGTAGCTTACCATCTTTGCTCAAAGATTTTCTTTTAGATTTTGGTCGGCTGATTAAGCAGACCACACAATTCTAATAATCTCAGGGTGATTGTTTAACCAATCTGTTGCTAATTTAGAATTATGGATCCATAAAAAGATATATGGGCTTCGGGTCTGTGATCAACATTACTTCAACAGTAAATATATATATACAGGTATATATATATATATATATATATATATATATATATATATATATATATATATATATATATATATATATATATATATATATATATATATATATATATATATATATATATATATATATAGTGTGTGTGTGTGTGTGTGTGTGTGCATTGCTTATACCATTAAACCTATGTTTTATGTAACTATTAAGGAAGAGTGTTATGTATTTTGTACTCTAATACTATCTGTGCTACAGGTATTGAGAGTAATGTTGCACAGTATTGCATTGTTAGAACGTGTTTAGACGCATAATAAATGTAGTAGCGTAAGTTATGAAGGATTTAATCATTCATTAGTTGTCCTAAAGTTAGGATGTGATTCTTCTTATTTTTGTATTGCAGTAGGATTCGATCTTTTTGAGAGCGATGCTCACTTTTGTTTTTTGTGTGTATGTGTGCGAGTTTTGATTACATATCCCACTCAGAGTCACAAGTTGTTGAGACACGGTTGAGAGCTGAGGAGCAATGAAAGCTTGAAGCATTGAATGTATTTTTAGGAATACCAACGTATCATTCAACCCCAACAAGAAGAATTGACGACATAGGATGAGCTGTAAAACAACAATAATGAATGGATATTATTCCAGTTATGTATGAAGGTGCCATACTCTTTGGGATGACCAATACCATACACAATATTGGCGAAGAGGTGAAACGGAACCCACCCAGAGAAATGCAACAGCAGAAGAGACAAGTAGAAGTAGCCCCCAATGAAACAGCAGCAGGTATGCAGTAAACAACAGGAACGCCACAACACATTTCTACATTCAAGCTCAATGTCAAGAAAGATGCAAACATCCTACGTATATATTATTTAGGTTTCAAACAATTAAGATAGGATTGAAATTTGTTACCAGTATGCATTAGATGGTAAAATTTCAGAACAACACAGGGATATTTGCATAAAACAAAGTGTAAACTACCTTTAGTTGGTTGCATAAACACACAAGAGGTGCAATTGACATAGAAATTAGGTTAGAATTAACTTTGTTAGTGATTAATTATTTAATTTTGTAGATTTCATTTGCCTAACCTAATTCTGGTAAGAAGTAAAAATTCCCCTGTACATCGAGCCTTCAGAGAAGTTTTGCATTGTTGCTGAACCTAATTCAGTGTATGAATAGTTTAAGATTTACATTTAAGCTTTAGGTACTATTAAAGATGCGCAGAAGAAGACGTTATTACTCCACCCAGCCGGTAGAAAGGTTCAGGAATTATTTAAGACAATACAACCTACCGATGACACTAGCGAAGCTGTGATGAAGGCTCTTACCAGATATTTTGCCCCTTGGGTCAATAAATTTTTTGAAATGTATCAATTTACAGCACAGGCATATCAGAAAGACCCCGAAAGTTAGAAAATGTTATCATAGATCAAGTTACTGCCAATTGCAAATCCCAAGAGCTAAGACAAAATTATTGCAAGTTAATAGATTTAACACTAGAAAAGGTATTGATTATAGGCAGAGCTCTAGAAACATCAAATGGGTAAGTAATATAATAGGTAATTCTACAAGCAACAGAATGAAAAATTCAAAAATTAGCAAGATAGGTTCATTGTTGAAAGACAATGAGAATGAGAGAAAGAATACATCAAAGCTTAGTCATAGGGAATTGCCGAACTCTAATGCTCACAAATATCAGAATCAGACCTATACGGAGAAGCAACGGGAAAAACCCAAATGCTATATGTGTGGTAAAACTGATCACCTTGCATACAAATCAAGAAAATGCTCTGCTACAGGACAAACATGCCAGAATTGTAGAAAGACGGGACATTTTTCAAATGTTTGTAGATTCCCTAAACAGTACACACACACACACAAATGAATGCAACAGTTGATACTATAGGCCCGGAGAATAATGTATATAATGTTCATGATAATCAGGTTAGGTCAGAAACTGATTTTACATTTCACATTAATTCCATCAACAAGGGTACAACAAAACACATATTGGTAGAAGTGATCATAAATGGTAAACCAATTGTAATGCAAGTTGACACTGCAGCTGATGTATCAATTATGTCTTAAAAAACAGGTAAAATCATTCCTAATTTGATATTAGTAGGCACAAATAGAGTTTTGAAAGGCTATAATGGTTTTGATATTCATGTAATAGGTGTTTCGAACGTAGAAGTACAGTATAAAGATCAGAAGTTAGACAGAATGTCATTAACAGTATTGAGAGGTAAAAGACAAACTTTTTTAGGTTTTGACTGGTTACGTTATATAAAATTGGATTGGCCTAGGATTTTGAAGGTTATAGGTATATAAGATGAACAAAAGAATGAAGTGTTTGTGGATAATATTCTATCTGAGTTTCAAGACGTATTTGACGATACAGTTGGTACAGTAAAGAACGCAAATGCAATTTTAGTTTTGAAATCAGAAAGTACTCCTGGATTTTTTGCTCCAAGACCAGTACCATATGCAGTTGAAACATAAATCAAAAGGTTAGAAAGTGAAGGTTCTTGAGAAAAAGTTACATACTCAGATTGGGCTGCACCATTAGTTCCTATTGTGAAGGAAAATGGTCAGGTTAGCATATATGGAAATTACAAGGTAAAGTTGAGTCCACAGCTTCAGATAGCTCAACATCCATTACCATATCCAAAAGACATGTTTGCAACTATGTCAGGATGTAATGTATTTTCTAAGTTAGATTTTAAACGAGCATTTCAACAGCTTCCCATGGATGAAAATTCTCAAGAACTATGTACAGTAAATATATCCTTAGGTTTGAATAGGCCAAAGACATTGCTTTATGGAATAGTAAGCAGTCCAGCTATATGGCAACAAACTATGGATGAGATTTTTTCAGGAATACAAGGAATATTTATTTTTGTAGATGATATTTTAATCTGGTAAAGATAAAAGAGAACATAGAGAAAGATTACGGGCAGTTCTGAAGAAGTTGAAGGAACATGATTTTAGAGTAATTAGGAGCAAATGTGTTTTAGAAGTTGATTCAGTTGAATACTTGGGTTTTGTAATCAATGGAAAAGGTATTCACAAGACTAGGGAGAAAATTAATGCTGTGATATCAACTAAGGTACCAGAGAATGTTAAGGAATTACAATAATTTTTAGGTATGCTAACATTTTATGGAAATTTCATTCAGAATTTATGTACAATCGCACATCCATTGTATAATTTACTGAATAAGGGTCTAGAGTGGAATTGGACAAAAGTTTGTCAGGAATCTTTTGAAAGAATCAAGCAGGAAATAACTTCACCTACTTTTCTAGTACATTATCAAATGAATTTACCAGTTAAATTAGTTTGTGATGCATTGAACATAGGTTTAGGCGCAATATTATCTCATGTAATGCCGGATGGAACAGAAAAGCCAATTGCTTTAGCTTCTAGAG
Source organism: Palaemon carinicauda (assembly GCF_036898095.1). NCBI lineage: Eukaryota > Metazoa > Arthropoda > Malacostraca > Decapoda > Palaemonidae > Palaemon > Palaemon carinicauda. Next base: position 191,858,827 of record NC_090725.1, read on the forward strand.
TTTTGAACAAGGCTAGAAGGAATTACTCTCAATTAGAAAAAGAAGGTTTAGCATTAGTGTGTGGATTTAAGGAATTTCATATGTATCTTTATGGAAGGAAAAGGTTCACACTTGTTACAGATCATAAACCTCTTTTAGCAATATTGGGACCAAAAGCAAGTTTACCTACGTTGGTAGCTGCAAGACTACAACGTTGTGCAATTACGTTAGCCACATGTCATTATGATACAGAATATCGTCCTACATCAAAGATGGGTAATGCAAATGCTTTATCTAGATTTCCAGTAGACAAAGCACCAGAAGAGTATGATAACAGTGTATTACTAGTTTCTGTATATGATGTACCCACTACAGCAAAGGATATTGCTCATAATACCAAGAAAGACCCAATAATTAGAAAGGTTTTAGAGAGTTTAATGACAGGTAGAGACTTATGTGGACATGAGGTAAATTGTAGTCTATAAAGATATATGGAATGAATTGAGTATAGCACAAGGTTGTATAATGAAAGGATCAAGAGTAATTATTCCTAGGTCACTGAGGAACAAGATTTTGTCTGAAATACATGCTGATCCCCAAAGTATTGTCAGATCAAAGTCTATTGCAAGAACTTTTGTCAGGTGGCCAGGTGTAAATAGAGATATTGAATTATTTGTAAGAAATTCTATGAATTGTGGCTACGCAACAGAACAACCCTCAATTTGCTAGAATGCACCCATGGGAATTACCCAGGTATCCATGGCAAAGATTGCACATAGATTTTGCATGTCCTTTCTTAGCTTACTTGTTTTTGATAGTTGTAGATGCTTACAGTAAGTGGCCAGAAGTAATTTCAATGAAGATAACAACATGTTACGCCACAATTCAAGAATTAATGAAAAAATTTTCTACACATGGAATTCCAGAAAAAAATTGTAACTGATAATGGTCCACAGTTTACCTCACTGGAATTTGAAGATTTTTGTGAAGTAAATGGTATTAAACATACAGTTTCAGCTACATATCACCCTTCCAAGAATGGAGAGGCTGAAAAGTTTGTTCAAACATTTAAGCATAACATGAAATGTAGAAAGGCAAATTCAAATAACATGTTTTTTAATGTGTTAAAGTTTTTATTGTCTTATAGAACAACACCACACAGCACAACAGGTGTACCACCATCAAATTTGTTGATGGGGAGGAAGATTAGGTGTAAATTAGATATGTAGTATTCAAGTTTGCAAATTGATTTAGAAGAAAAAGGGGTATAAGCAGTTAGAAAGTCCCCCAAAACTAATACATTTTCCCCCTTGTTCCAATGTCATGGTAAGATCATATAATACTCCAGAAAAGTGAGTACCAGGAGAAATTATAAAAGAGATAGTAAATTTACAATAGGATGTTTAAGTTGGTGGAAATATAGTAAAACATCATGTTAATCAATTACATCAGTTAAATAAAAATGGTGTAGATCATGTGAATGTTAGAAATGAGAAATTTTCAAAAGTAGTTAAATCAAATATTAACCATGAGGCTCAAACATCAGATGTAGATTCAGAATCTATTCATGTACCAGTACAGGATGAAGTTAGAGTATTTCCTAAGAGGATGAATAGAGGGAAGCCCCTTGAGAGATTAGATTTTTAGTTTTGTACAATGTCAAGTTCAAGGGGAGGAGACTGTTATGTATTTTGTACTGTAATACTATATGCGCTACGGGTATTGAGAGTAATGTTGCACAGTATTGCATTGTTATAACGTGTTTAGACACAGAATTATTGTATTAGCATATGTTATGAAGGATTTAATCATTCAATAATTGTCCTAAAGTTAGTATGTGATTCTTTTTAATTATGTATTGCAGTAGGATTCGATCTTTTTGAGATCGATGCTCACTTTTGTTTTTTGTGTGTATGTGTGCGAGTTTTGTTTACATATTCACACTCGAGAGTCACAAGTTATTGAGACACGGTTGAGAGCTGAGGAGCAATGTAAGCTTGACGCATTAAATGTATTTATATGAATACCAACGTATCAATAAACCCCAACAAGAAGAATGGACTACATAGGATCAGATGTAGAACAACACTAATGAATGGATATTATTCCAGGTATGTATGAAGGTGCCATTCCCTTTGGGATAACCAATACCATACACAATGAAGAGAATCTTTCAGATGTTGAGCCTAATTATAAGTTGTGGTATTGCATCATTTGTAAATCATTTGTGATGAAAATTCTCTAACATTCAGTACTTGTTTGAATCTTGCCTAGTATTCCATTTGCGCCAACACTGAAGACTGCCATGTTCATCTGAGGAAAATGTTTTCGTCACACAAGATTACTTTTTTTCTAGAATTCATCAGTTTTGGCGTTGTATTCTAGCAAAAGGGAGCCTTTCTTGGTGGTGTCCTTGTCAAGAATGGTTTCCTTGCTGGTTTGAAGTGGTGAATGTCAGCTCTATGTCATCTTCTTCGGATAGCATCTGTCGAAACATATGGATCTAGATCTCTTTTAATAACTGTTGTGTTAGTTAATGGATGATGACGAGCAAAATCGACAACCAGTTTGTCTTCTCCTTGGGGAGTGAGTTTCGGTTTACCATACTCCTGTATTCGATCCACAGTTCCCAATTCAGCTTCCATATTTATTTATGAATATACTGTTATTTTGTGTAGGTTTAATTGTTCCGCTATATTTATTTTCGGCATGTTGGCCATGTGCATATTTATGATGGAATATGCAGTGCTAGAAAACAATGTTTACTTTTATTATGAGTCATAACAATTAATAAAAACTTTACCTTGTTTCACCTAACCAGCTGACTGGGTTACTAGTTTTCATCTGTTTTACGTCAGTCTAGATGACGTAATTGTTGCGGAATCGATCAAAGTAAAAACTATAATAATGATGGATATTTTAATGTAAAAAAGTAGACTTTAATTAAATTATATGAAAAACTGCATCATAATAATTATAGCTATTAATAATATACATGAATAAACATGGAATAATGAAATGAAAAACTAATTTCGGGTCTTACAATTTACAATAGATTCTTATTTATTCACGTCCTTAAATGAGCAAAATGTTTCATCATGTTTCATGTTGTTTCTCATTTTTCTTGAATTATGTAAATACTGTATGACAATGATTTTCACTGTGAAAAGAAATTAAATCATCGTATATACCATTTTAGAAATATGCCAAGGAGAAAAAGTAAATTTTGTACGATATATTAAAGAAAATAATTGACAATGTGACGGGCCAAGAGTAGGTTGTGAGTCAAAGGCGAGATGAATGCAACTGAGTAACTTTATTATGACATCAAACTTCCGGTCCGCCATCTTGGAGGACAAACAAAGACGCGTTCAGTGAATAGCTGTGGTTGAACTGTTGAATAGTTAGCCATCTCATCACATTCACATTCACACAATGCCCAGTTTTTGCACTATTCTTGGCTGTGGGAATCGAGGACAAAGAGATGACAAGAGTTTCTACCGCATACCGGCAGTTATTCAGAATCAGGACAAAGATACAGAAGAATTATCCAAGCGCAGACGTGACTTGTGGTTGACCAGAATATCACGGGCTGATCTACGTGAATCCTCACTACCCTACGCACGTATCTGTTCTGATCATTTCATATCAGGTCAGTCTCGTCTAGGCCCTAAAAGTATCATCATTCCTGTGTAAACATGCTATATCCGATCGCATGGGTGACTTCACAAGTATCATCGTCAGTTCAGTGTGTAGTGTGCGTGGGGGAGGGGGCATCTCAATTTTTAAACATCAAAAGGGGCATCTCAGATTTTCAAAACAAAAATTAAAAGTGCCCATATTGGCTATATTAGCAAAGGCTGGTTACCTAGGTCTCTATTTCGTCAAGGTGCTCATGCCTATATATAATTAAGTATATATTTATATTTATTTTAATTTGTGTATTAAATTGTGCAGACATACAGGCCTATGTGATGAATAAACATTGATTATAAATAATAATAATAGTAATAATAATAATAATAATAATAATAATAATATCTGAAAGCTGGTTTAACCCGAAGGGGTCTTCAGCTTATATATGAAACATCGAAAAATAATTAAACTTGCGCATTTAATTGCAAGGAGGCAAAACGATCATCCAAGAGCATTACAATAGAGTTTGTCCATCATATGTTTATATGTATATCAGAAATTATAGCATTTGTAATCAAACACAAACACAATGGATAGGCATGAACTGATAAAGATTTGACATTATAATGCAAAACTTTTACATACATTTTGACAATCAAAAATTATAATACACAAGGTTAGGCTAAATTATCAATATTAGCTTTATAATTATAAACACTCTCTTCATTGGCCCAGTTTTTATCTAATTTTGGACTTAAAAGCATTAAAGGGAAAAACAACAAATTATGGAAGCAGATTATTCAGTGGAAATGTATGCCCACTCATGTTCTGCCTTTGTAAGTTTAAAAAGCATCTGAATTGCATGTGCCATAAGCTGAATGAATTCTGCATCTGGTATGGATCTAGGCCATCAATTAGATCGAGTTTCTGCTTGTAAAAACGCTTATCATAGACAAAGTCGCTCTCATTGTCCATATTCGCTGTAGCAGTTTTCGCTTTGTATGTCCTCCAGCATGGCCGCCGGCGATTCCCAGTGACGTCATTGAAAGCACTCTATATATACACACTAGGCCCCGGTAAGAAGGTCACAAAACACAAACATGCTATTTATTGTCAATCCGACCACTGGTTCTGTTAACAGTTAACAATGAAGTATTCAGACAGGTCAAAACAAGTTACTGTCAGTGCGAGGGGAGAGCGAAGATACAAAGGATATATACAAAAAAGAGAAATGTCGTTACTATGTATGCTCGTGTGACACACGGTTGGTACATGGCTCCCCACCTAAAAATGACATACCGTACATGTTAAATAGGGTGCCCTGGTCTAGAGAGGCGAACTGTAGGCGGGTCAGCAGGCAGGAGATAAGCAGGTTTTAGACGATCAATGGAGACCCAGCCTTCTTTGCCACGAATGTTTAGTAGGAATGCTTTCGGATTGCCTCAGATCACGGGGCGTTAGCGGTGGCTTGCTAGTGTCGTTGCGTAGGAAGACATGCGTTGCAGAATGCAAGTCTGTCGGTATGTGATGCTTCGCTGGGGGCTTGTAAGTCTGGCGGCATGGGGAAAATTTTCCCATGAAGTGACGTATGAGCTGGAGATCGTCGGAGGAGGTTGCAGAAGGAAAAAATTCGGCAGGGACGACCAACGGGTCGCCATACACCATTTCAGCTGCCGAGATGTCCAGGGCATCTTTAGGATTGGTTTTTAGTCTAAGGAAATACAACCTGCAAAGCTACATAATTATTTTACATCCCAGAAATGTATGAAGGAGTCTATGTGTTACAGCACAATGATAAAAGTGACAGATCCATTAACATATTATGTATGTATTTTACATTTACAGAGTAATTTAGCAAAAGCTTTCTTACTAGCCATATTTGTTGTGGAAATGATTGACAACAAAAGCATTTAAATTAGTTTGTAACAGATTCTGGTGGAATTTTTATACAGCCTTTTTAGTGTTCAAAGTCAGTATTTGCATATTGAGATAATTGATATACTGTATTCATTCACGAATCCAGATTTAACAGCTTTCCTAAAATAGAAAATATAACAAACAGTAAAATATCAAATTCCTTGAAAGGCTTAACATATGTGGTTTTACTCTATGTCTTTAAATGTCATCTTCATTCTCTTTTCAGGTTACAATTCAATGTTCTATGATGTCAACTCTGGACTACATGAGACTCAAATTAGGTTACTACTATTAGTTCTGATTGACCAAACGACCGTCTTGAGATTGATTCCCTCACAAAGATCTGTATACTAGATGACATCTAATGATTCGTTCCTGCAGGGCACCGCTGCTGGGAATATCTTTCCAGGAGGCATATTTTCAGCTAGTAGCTGTTGGCATTATCACAAAAAGTGAGCAGTCTTTGCCTATCCCCAAAAGTTCTCTTTCTCTTTCTCTCTCTCTGTTTATGGGAAGTAATTATTATGAGTGTATTTTCTATCGAATCGTAGCTTTGCAGTGGCTTGCTACGCTCACAAATAAGCAGTACCTCATTGTTTCACTGTTCTGGCGAGTCGTGCATGGATGTGTTTGCCACGTCATCCACATTGAACGCCATTAAGGAAGGTATCATAATTACCTGAATTTGCATCACGCCCCTCAAATGGTCTTGGCTTCACCGTGAGTGGAATATCCTTAAGCACTACTCCTGGAGGGTTTGTGAATATGCAACCACGAAGCAGCCCTAAGTATGGCATCTAATAGATTTTCACAAAATTATCAATTGTTAAGTTAAATTGCACTAATACCCTATAACTTTATTTTTGTAACAGCAACTTATCACATGACCAAATAAGATTGACGAACATATTATTATTATTATTATTATTATTATTATTATTATTATTATTATTATTATTATTATTATTATTATTATTACTTGCTAAATTATTATTGTTATTATTATTTGCTAAATTATTATTATTATCATTACTTGCTAAGCTACAACCCTAGTTGGAAAATCAAGATGCTATAAGCCCAGTGTCCCCAACAGGGAAAATAGCCCAGTGAGGAAAGGAAACGAGGAAAAAAAATTATATTGTAAGAACAATGACACTTAAATAAATATTTCCTTTATAACTATGAAAACTTTAACAAAACAAGAGGAAGAGAAACGAGATAGAATAGTGTGCTCGAGTGTACCCTCAAGCAAGAGAACTCTAACCCAAGACAGTGGAAGACCATGGTACAGAGGCTATGGCACTACCCAAGACTAGAGAACAATAATTTTATTTTGGAGTGTCCGACTCCTAGAACAGCTGCTTACCATAGCTAAAGAGCCTCTTCTACCCTTACCAAGAGGAAAGTAGCCACTGGACAATTACAGTACAGTAGTTAACCCCTTGGGTGAAGAAGAATTATTTGGTAATCTCAGTGTTGTCAGGTCAATGAGGACAGAGGAGAATCTGTAAAGAATAGGCCAGAATATTCGGTGTATGTGTAGGCAAAGGGAAAGTGAACTGTAACTAGAGAGAAGGATCCAATGCAGTCCTTTCTTGCCAGTCAAAGGACCACATAACTCTCTAGCAGTAATGTCTCAACGTGGCTGGTACCCTGGCCAACCTAATACCTGCAATATGTCTATTTTAGTGTTCCTCCAATTGAACGTCTTATTACATGAACCTTAAAATCTTGCTTGAAGGATTTTGTTACTAATATCCCCTTATAGCTATGTCATGACTAGAGGACGGTTGAGAATTAACAGTTATCTGTAATCTAAAACAATAACGTTATGGGAGATTAGAAATAAACACTTTTCTTGTCTTAAACATATAAGAAGTTTTCATGTTTGAATATTTAAAGAAAAGCATATATGAAAATGACAATAAGCATAAAATTTGTATCTTTGAGGTAAGAGCTGTTAAGCAAGCGGTGAAGAAGAATTGATAATTATGTGATATTTATTATGCATAGAGAAAAAGTAATGAAATTCCAGCTGAAATTCCCGTCTGAGTTGATTATATGAAAACAGCATGTACGAGAATATTACCTGTTGGCTATGTTCGCTATTACAAAAATAGAAATTATAAAAAGTATTAAAATAAGAAAAACGGTAAAATTTCATGGAATATCTTGTTAGGCATCTTCCAGCAAAACAATCTGGGAATCGACCCACTGATTTGAATGAATAATTAATTCCCAAACATAAGAAGAGAGAGAGAGAGAGAGAGAGAGAGAGAGAGAGAGAGAGAGAGAGAGAGAGAGAGAATTGTGTCGGAGAGATGTTTTGAATCAGAATTATTTATCGCTTGTCATTAAACAACACATTGCTTTGATTTAGAGAATTTTCAGGTCATTATTAAACGAATAGTTTAATCATATTCTTTCAATGCTTGTCTAGTGTAGAGTAAATAATTTATTAATGTACTTTATTTATGTTTTCATAAATAAAGATGAATAGCCAGTTCTTAAGATGAGTTCCCCTCGTGTATGTATAAGGTTGTTATGTAAATTACGTAAAACTTTTGTCGTTAATTTCATTGTATTCTTTATTCAAGTCAGTATATGTAAATTTACGTTACTTTTGAGAATACACTTTCTAATGCACGTATTTTTGTTACGAAGTCTTACATAATATGTTTGAGAGTGTTATGTTATCTGTGCGAGATGTGAACAAGGGCTTACGTAAATGTTTTTTATATTTCTATGAGGTATTGTGTCATGTTTGAGAGAAAATACGTAATTCTTATTTTGCCATGTGCTTTGGAAGGATCTCGAAAATCCTAGTATTAGATTATTTTTTTTATTTCCTAGAATGGGGGTTGGCTGGAACTGCTGAGAGGGAGTTACCTTGCAGCTAGGTGGATTCTCCTGTTCGATATTTGATAATTGGAAACTCTGGCGTCGCTGTTAAGCCAACCCTTCCAGATCAATTAGAAATTTCTGGAAGTAGCTAAGTTTTATATATAAAGGTGACCCCAGGGATGCATAGAGCAGATAGAGAATTCCAGCCTTAAGACGTAGCTATATCCTCCTCTCTCTCTCACTCACCTATCGTACTAGCCCAGTGTATTGTTATAAAAGTGTTCCATGAAATATCAAAGTTTTGGTGTGACACGTTTAAGTAAACATAGTGAGTATTTATAAATTTTCTCTAAGAGATTTTGTATCTTGCCCAGTAGAAACGTGAAAGGTATTTGTATCATGATTTGGTTATCTATTTTCATTAGGTATCAAACTTAAATGTTGGTGTAAAATTTAATTTCAAGTCAAACAAGTGGTTGTATAATTTTCATAAGTATTATTTGTTTTATTCTAGTCTATGGTTTTATACAGATTTAATATTTCGAGTCAAGTGCTTATATAATTTTCAGAGAGTAATCTTTTTTTTCTTAATATAAGTTTTGTTCAGATTTAATATTTCAAGTGATTTATTTTGTTTTTATGTAAATTCTTTCAAAGTGTTGTCATTTTTATAGAATATATTTGTTTTTGTAAAACGTGTACTATTTCAATCACCATTGTTTATTTCATACCCGCTCGTATCCTGATAATGAATCGTAGTAAGAGGAGGTTTTCAATAGTTCTTGATATATATCACCCAGTGTTGTTTTGAGTGTACTTAAGAGACCTTTGGATATTCAGTGATTTGTATATTACTGTCTGGTAGTTATATAACTGTCTTAGAGCTTGGGTGTTAATATTTTCAAGTGTAACAGATTTAATGTAAAATCGAACAGGTGAGTTTGGAACTCGAGAGGTTGCCTAGCTTCCCAGTGGTAATATATATAATATTACATGTTTGGTTCCCAGACAAGGGACCATCCTATAAATAGCTTATAAAAACTATATATAAGAAGAAACATGGAAAAATAGAATATTCATTATGATGCTCTGTAAACAAGTAAATGTTCCCTTTCTATTAGACACTGTTGTTTTACGGAATACGAATGAGATAACTGTAAGATGCTGATTGACTCTTGTAAACAACATTTGAGCTGAAGATACAATGTCAAGTAACAAATGGTGACATATCATTTTATGAAAAAACACACTACTTTCTAAACAGGAACCATTAAAGAAGCAGCAGCATACAGATCTTCAAACATATAATTATTCACTCACTGTATGAAAAGTTAATGAATTCACATAATTACGTGATTCAATTTGGATGATTTATAGATACATTTCTTTATCTAACATAAATTAAATTTAGTGTGTTGAATAGATGTTTTCATCATTACCAATGTTTAGATAAACATTTTCTATGCCGAATAAGACGACTTTCTCTTTTATCCAAAAGACCCTTGCTTAAGAAATTTCGCTGATTTGTAACTATGAAAGGCCAGGAGTTACCTTCACACTCAAGCTGCCAATGCACTAATCTTCAAAGAAACTTTCTTAAGCAGAATCTTTCGTAAAGATGTCTTCCCAGAATGACTCGTTAATTTTACATTTGTAATTCCAGTTTTATGTAGGTGTAAGGCTACACTGTTTCTTTGTAGTTTCTAATAGCTTTAATGCTTGAAGATCACAGCCTTGATATTTCTGGATCAGGTGATAAGGTCACTTTAAATTCAAGAGAGCTGCATCAAATTTACATTGAGGCATGTGTTTGGCAGCAGGCACAGGGAAAATCGGTTAAAATTTTCCTGTGGATCATGATGAAAGTGAAATTAATTTTAATTTTACAAACTTCCAATAGAGAGTGGAATTCAAACGAAATTTCACCAGCGTTCTCTTCAAACTATGATGGCTTTTGTTATCAGGCTTGATAACCTCGTGAATAAAAAAAAAAAAAAAAAATAGCCTAAAAAATTGGGGAATTTTGGATACTAAAATCTAGTAACACTGACTCAATTCTTCAAACCAATCGCAGCAATGCCGTTGCCATATGTAAAACAAGAAACATATGATGAATATATTCCCCTCCAAGCATAAATTGTATGTTTTGTGACCATATCTTTATATGGTATGAGGAAAATGTGACTAGCTTAGTCTTATGCTGGGGTCACACTTGGGCGATACGCCTTGGCGATCAGAGAGATATGGCAAAATCTAGAAAATATGAATACCGCAGGTGCATTCAGGCGATATTCCATCACATATTTTTACGAAAGGCAAGACACGGGGGCATACCTGACAAATAATGCGGAGTAGGTGACCAGGGGAGATGCACGCCGCAGGTACAGAATAATAACGGTGATACATGAGGATACATCGCCATGGGATACACCGATACACAACTGCATATGGGATCGCATCACAGTAGGCAAGTTGTGATATCTCAGTTGGTCCGATACATTGCAGTAGTCGTTTTTGTGTAAGCGATTTACATACAATATGTGTCGAGGCATGTGTTATCCCCGGGATTCCCATATATAAAAAGTTTTTCACACCACTCTACTCAAACGTTTATCGTAAAAACAAAAGCTTGTTTCCACCCAAATATAATATTTCATTTGTTACGATGTTCAGGCTTTGTAGATTGTTTAGAATATGACAAAACATTTTCTCTCTCTCTCTCTCTCTCTCTCTCTCTCTCTCTCTCTCTCTCTCTCTCTCACTTAATATACCAGCGCTGAATGCATGCATAGTGATGCATGTTGCCACATCTCCCATAGGGAGGTATACCGCTTATATAGTTTTGATAGGCGATTAGGTTGGCAATATTGGTGGAACAGAACACGAGTAATGTGATGCGTTATCTCCTTGCACGCACAAGGAACAGGTTTCATTCTGTCCGCTAGTGTTGCGATGGAGCTTGGTAACCCGGGATGTATAGTGCACGTGACGACGCTCTTCTTGGTCCCTGGGATTTGGCGCGAAACACATCCGGGATGAATGGTGATGTATGGCGATATGCTAAAACTTTAGCCCAAATCCACCGTTCACCTCATCGCCATGGCTAAATTGCCCAAATGTGACCCCATCATAAGGCACAGGTCCTATTTTGGATGTGTCTTTCACATATTCCGCAAGTTATGTTTTTAATGTTTTATATACATCAAAAGCACATCCTAACATTAACTTGCATTTCGTAGTTGGGTGTAAAGTCTTAAGATTAGCCTTATTCTAAAGGTGATATACGCAGTTGGGTGTTTAATAATAGTAATAAATATCACATATACACATTAAATTTTGTATTAACTCATCTTCTTGTGTAAAAGAAGAGGATCCTCACCTTAAGAGACATTAAATGAACAAACAGCCGGCTATATATGTATAAAAAGGAATATAGGTAGACTAATGATCAATATGATTAATTAGAATAATAATAGACCAATTATTAGAGATCTAGCTAAACTTTGTGTATGGTGCTAACTGTGGGGCAAAAAGTTGAATCCATAAAAAACTCAAAGTGCAATTGTAAGTAGGTTGAAGACCTTAACATCCAGATCTCAGCATTAATAAGGTTTCTTCAACTCGGCATGACTCTTAAAATTCAAGGTGGTATTCTCGACAACAGTTAATTTACTTTAGAGAAACACACTAGGTTGTCTCTTCTTCAATTGCTCAAAAAATGGCTCATTAAGAGTCTTTTGGGATTTTCGGTGATCAGTCTATTCTGAAGAAGGGTTTTAATTCTTTCATTCTACCTTGTTTCGAGTATTGCTTGTCTGGTCTCCAGCTGTTGATCCTCATCCTAATTTCTTAGATAGGAACTTCTATGAAATTTCTTATTCCTGATCAAGATATTAATCTGTGGCGCTGTCGTTCAATTAGTTTGTTATGCGTGTTGCATAAGATATATCATAATCCTAACCATCCTTTACATTTAGATCTTCCAAGAAACTACCACCTTGTTCGTAATACTAGGTATGCAGTTAATTCTAATAGTCAGACCTTCTCCATCATGAAGCTCAATACTACACAGTATTCTAGAAGCTTTATTCCAGCTATGACCAAGCTGTGGAATGATTTCCGTAGTGGGTAGTTGAATTGGTAGAACTTCAAAAGTTCAAACTTACTGCAAATATTTTTATGTTGAACAGACTGACATAAGTCTCTCCTTATTTTTTATATATGATAGATCTAGTTGTAATGTTGTTACTGTTCTTTAAATAACTTATCGCTTTTAATGTTTTTACTGTTTTTAGTAAAGTTATTTTTATGTTTTATTTCCTTTTTCTTTTCATATACTTTATTTAGTGCCTTGTTTCCTTTCCTAACTGGACTATATTTCCCTGTTGGAGCCCTTGAGCTTATAGCATCCTGCTTTTCCAACTAGGATTATGTCTAGCAATAATAATAATAATAATAATAATAATAATAATAATAATAATAATAATAATAATAATAATAATGTTGATAAAAATCATAACAACAATAATAACAGATATAGTAACATATGAATTGTGTAAAATACCGAATGCTGTGGAGTTGTTTTTTTCCTAAATAGTTGGAATCGTCAGCCATAGATGGCGCTGATCGGGTGCACAGTTTTTTTTTTATAAGTAGAGTGTATTGTCTTCCCTTTACTGTCTCTGCTTTCAACAGGCAAGTAGCCTGTGCAGGATACATTTTTCCTCTGTCTTTACAAGTGTAATTAACACAGCCTGTATAGCTTACATGACGCCTTGTGGTTTCAGCCAATAGGACCCTGCTTCAAGTCTGCATTTCGCCAATTAAAGCATGCTAATGTTTACACATGTATGGGAAACAGCTTCAGACAAAGGCAAAGCAAGTCAGTGTCTACTTAACCCTCCCGGCACAAACATTTACCACTAATGGCTTCTTTTCACTGCCACCCTACAACACCAATAATCATGGATATTCTCTGAAAACCGTGCTGAGTAAAGATAAATGATTTTGTGTAGTATTGTTATGACTGAAATTAGTGAATTTTTAGAGGAAATAGGTAAAATTTCTAGTGCACGTGGTCGATATCCAGCATGGTACTTGTTACTGACCTAGTCTGCATTGTTTTCAAAACTCTGAGTCCCGACCCTTCAGTGAGTCACATAAAACCTAAAATGGGAGGCGACGAAAAATAGGGAAATTAAAAATATGTAAATGAGAGCAAAGTGAAGCACATAAACAACTTTAAAAATTGCATAGTGCTCATGAATTGTCGCTAGGTTTTCACTGATTTCTCCCTTGACAAGACAGCCTTTTCAAATTAAACACTATAGTGCTTATTGAATGAATTACATAAATACAAAATGAATGTTATCTCAGTCAAAATAATTTCAAGGTTTTGTCACAGACTTGGAATATGGTTAACAAACAGAAAAGAGAAGAGATGTAATCAATGGAGAAGCTTCAGAGTGGGCAGCTGCTATAAGCGGAGTACCTCAAGGATCCGTCCTTGGCCCGTTGCTATTTCTGATCTACATTAACGACATAAATTTATGATCAGCTAGTAGTATAGCCAAATTCGACAACGATACTCAACTGGGCATAAATGCTGCGAGCTTAGAAGATGTAGCAGCCTTAAGAGAGGATCTTTTGAAGCTAGGAGGATGGTCCAGAAAATGGTAAATACCTTTCAACTGTGGGAAATGTAAAGTCTTGCACACAGGTTATAGTAAACCACAATCAAATTACTCACTACTGGATAATGAAAAGAAAGTGTGGACCAGGAGGGTGATCTCGGTATTATTATCAGCAAGGATTTAAAGTTTAACAAACAGAATATAAAAGCTGAAAGTAAGGCACAAACCTAATAGGTTACATAAAAATTTTGAGCTCCAAGTATTCAGAAGGATATAGATAGACTAGAAGCAGTATAAGCTAGCCCCACCAAACTAGTTTCAACACTAAGGCAATTTGGTTATAGAAGGAGGATGGAACATTTGAACTTATTTGATCTATAAACTCGACGACTAAGGGTACAGTTATTAGAAGTATTCAAAATTCTTATGTGATTTTCAAATGTAGATTATAACAATATATTCACGCTTAACACAATTCAGTCCAGAAGTAACAGATACAAACTAGGATTGAAAATATAAAACACCACTCAATGGGGCATTTCTCTACATACGATATAGTAAATACATGGAATAGACTCCCAGTAGAGGTAGTAAACAGTAAGACGGTAAACAAGTTTATGAATAAGTTGGAAAAGATCATAAGAACTTTCTAGATGCTTAAAGTGAACTACTCTACCCAATAGCAAATTTAATCTCCACGGATGAACTAAAAAGTGTTGGACACACCCTAAATTCTTGTATCTCCTTGTAATTCCTTGTAATTCCTTGTAACTCTCTCTCTCTCTCTCTCTCTCTCTCTCTCTCTCTCTCTCTCTCTCTCTCTCTCTCTCTCTCATGTCTTTAATCATTATCCATCAAATAAGGTTGTTCCAATATTGGAACAACCTTATTTGGTATGTAACGATTGAATAGATAGTTGTTGATAGTTCTGTATCTAACATTTTCTCTTATTTTATCCCTTTCTTTATTAATTTCATATACTTACTTTTTCATTTTCGGTCATTCTTTATCACCTTATTGAACTCAGACTTATTTTCTGTGCTTTTAGATATTGCACTGTATATATATATATATATATATATATATATATATATATATATATATATATATATATATATATATATGTGTGTGTGTGTGTGTGTGTGTGAGTGTGTGTGTGTGTGTGTGAGTGTGTGTGTGTTTATGTATAATGTACTTGTATATGTATATATATATATATATATATATATATATATATATGTGTGTGTGTGTGTGTGTGTGCGTGTGTGCGTGTATACACACATATCTTTTTATTTAGAAAGAACCCTAATGATATATCGACATATCATTCGAAGAAGACGAAGAATGAAGGAACAGGTGGACAATCAACTGTAACAAGTACACGTGGTTGTGGTAGTCTATGTGGTAACGTTCCTGACTAGTGATCGCCTGACAGGGGTTCAAATACCCCACAAACTCGTTACTTTCTTTGATCACTGCAACCTCAACATCCTTGTGAGGTAAGGAGGGGGCTGGGGAGAACCAATAGGGGTATTTGCTAAGTCATCAGCAGCCATTGCATGACCTTCTTTGGTCCTAGCTTTGGTGGCGAGTGGGCTTGGTCGTTGATTATATGCATATATGGTCAGTCTCTAGGACATTGTCCTGCTTAATAGGGCAATCTCATTGTCCCTTGCCTCTGCCATCTATGAGCGACCTTTAAACCTTTAAAGGGAATCTTTCCCCAACACATTGCTGAGAAGGTTTTCGACAGCAACATATTAACAGAATTAAAACTCAAGATTTTGTCGCATCTCACTTTCCTATCTCAAAGATATGATAATTATTTTTCTGTAGAGAAATTTTAATAGTTTAAGAAAAGTCTTTGGATAAAGAAGCCATAGGGTCTCCAAAGTCTTGAATCAATAATTGGTGTAAGCTTGTTACCTGAAGAAGAAGCTGAATTGTTGCATCTTATGTTTCCTTTCACTTAAAACAGTTTTCATTTTCGGCCAGTATCATCTTGGCAGTTATTACATTGTATCCTTGGGCTTTCCATCTCTTTATTTATTTGAGATTACAGTGTATTCAGATCATAATCCTCTAACTTTTGTGAAGAACATGAAAAATAATAATCAAAGGTTACCTAGTTAGTCATTATGTTTGCAACTGTATTGTATTAATGTAAAACATATATAAAGTAAAGATAACATGGTGGCAGATTATTTTTCTCGGTCTGAATCGATGGATTCAGCCCAGGAAAGAATAACCTTTTTCGTGGGGAGCTATCTTATGAACTGGTTTAGTGCAGAGTCAATACAATAGTTTATTCATGATTTATTTATATGTTTCATTTGGGTATTGAAGAGATGAATACCCAGTGAGTAAGATGAGTTCCTCTCGTGTAGATGTAAGTTTATTATGTAAAGTACAGAAGACTTGCATCGTTAATTATATTGTATTTTTCATTCAAGTCAGTGTATGTAAATTTACGTTATTTTTAAGAATGAACTTTTTATTTCACATATTTTTACTACGAAGTATTACGTAATCTGTTTGAGAGTGTTATGTGACCATATGAGAGGTAAACAAGCTCTTATGTAATATTCTTTTATATTTTTATGAGGTATTGTGTGATGTTTGAGAGAAAATATTCAATTCTTATTGTGCCAAGTGCTTTCGAATTTTCCTGAAAAACCTAGTATATAACTTATCTTTTTTTTTATTTCGGGGACAAAAGGTGGGCGGAGCTAGCTGACAGAGATTCGTCGCGTTGTGCGTTGGTATACGTGAGAGGTGCCTAGAACCCAGGATTCGTCTCTTGACGTT
Organism: Palaemon carinicauda; assembly: GCF_036898095.1. NCBI lineage: Eukaryota > Metazoa > Arthropoda > Malacostraca > Decapoda > Palaemonidae > Palaemon > Palaemon carinicauda. Next base: position 191,875,644 of record NC_090725.1, read on the forward strand.
TTTATCTAGTTGATAACTCTGAGGCCCTTAGGCTAACCCCCCCCCCCTGCTTCCAGATCTCGCTCGGACCTGGAACATTCTTGATGTAGCTAGGTTTCATATAAAGATGACCCCAGGGTTGCATAGATCATATAGAGAATCCCAGCCTTAAGTCATAGTTATCTCCCCTTCTCTCTATCATCAGCAGCTCAGTGTATTGTTTTTAAAGTGTTCAGCGAGTGTTTGTAAACAAAGTGAGTTTTTTTAACTGTCCGTGTAGTAAGGTGATAGGTATTTGCATCATGATCTGCCTGTCTAGTTTCATTAATTAATAAACTTGAATATTGTATTTGGATTTAATTTCAAGTGAAACAAGTGATTGTATAATTTTTATATGTATTATTTCGTTTGTCTTAGTCTAAGGTTCATCCAGATATATTACTTCAAGTCAATTAACTTTATAATTTTTAAATTGTAAAATTTTTGTCCTAATCTTAGCATTGTTCAGACTTAATATTTCGAGTGATTTATTTTGTTTTCATGCAAATTCTTTCAAAGTGTTGTAATATGTATATAATATATCTATTTTTGTAAAGAGTGCATTATTCCAATCACCTGTGCTTAAGTTAATATTCCCTCGTATACTGTTGAAAAATAGTAGTAAGAGTTTGTTTGAATAAGTATTAAGAATAATTACCTAGTTTTGTTTTGAGTGTACGTTAGAGACCTTTGGATATTCAGTGTTTTATATATTGCTGTATGGGAGTTATGTAACTGTCTCAGAGTTTGGGTATTAATATTTCAAAGTGTAACAGATTTAATTTAAAAGCAAACAGGTGAGTTTAGAATTCGAAAGGCTGTTCAGCTTGCCAGCCATAATATGTATAATATTATACGTTTGGTTCTCAGACACTGGACCATATTATATTATATATTATATATATATATATATATATATATATATATATATATATATATATATATATATATATATATATATATATATATACATCTTTTATTTTACGGTTAATAAACATGTGTGTAAATTTCCTGTAATGTTACCTGAGGGTTTGGAATAGTAATGTTTATAAATATAAAAATAAAAAACTCCTCTAAAAGATTTTGTATGAAAACCATTTCAAAAGGTAGTATTACGCCATAATTTGTTGTTTTTTTAAATAAAAAAAAATCAACGAACCTAGAATTTGTCGAAAATTACATAGCTTCAAGAGTTATTAACCGGAATATATTAAATAAACAACATCATACATTAGACGACGTTTACTTCCTTGTTGTGATAATGTTACAGCAAAAGTAACTATTCTTTTTTTTTTATGGAATGCTTGTTATCTGTTTATAATTACTGGAATTTACTAATAATGTAAACTATGCTACCTTAGAGGTATATAGGATATATTATCAAAGTGATTCCTTTTCATTTATCAACATATAATTATTATTTGATTTATTTTGAGTTTTACTATTATGATTCAAATTTTTTAATTATAACTCCGATGATATTTCAAAATAATCTTTACCAACATTTCATATAAATTTATAGAGGTATAAATTAAAGTGGCATCCTTATAAAATACTTTCAAAATAAACGATAAAGAGGCAAAGGAACAACGCCTGCTATAGGAAAGAAAAAGAAGACATCAAGCCTCTGACGCTAATTGCATTATAACTTTGGCTTCTGAGAAGTTGGGTTCCGTCAAAATCCAGCTTAGAAAACTTCTTCATAAAAATATCGTGAATTTTTCTTCGTAGATAGGATAGCCAACACTTCATTGGTTAATTCCCAAATAAGATTCTACGCAGTATGAGCGGCTTTACTTAAAATATTCTAGAATTAATTAGAATAAACTATACAATGAATATTTATTTTCACAGTCTCATTTCGATATATGCAAACAAAGAATTGTAGTTTCGTAATTTTTATTTTTTTTATTTTTACATTGTTTTAATGTTCTTAGGCAACCATTTCTTATGTTTTACCTTCTAGAAATATAATGTATATATGGTAACATAACCTAAATATAAATGGTCTATTTTAGAAAACCTTGAAGGAATTTTTAAGCCCTTGGCTTAATGGATACTTATAAGAAATAAAAAAAAAGACCCAATTATTTAAAGAAAAACCAAAAGAACACATGTTCGGAATCATTTGGACTCGAAATGTATTGGGAAATAACAAGAAATTTTAAGTTTTAAATGGAAATGGAAAACGCACGCGAAAAACGAAAAAGAAAGGTTTAGCAATATTTTGCAACATAGTTTCCATACCACAAAGGTCATCGTTCCACCGATAATCCTACATCTTCATCTATTCGCGGAAGATGGTTACAGAAAAGACCTCAAACACTGCATAGATAATTTAGTTATTTCTCACAAATTGAAGCTGGCAGTTGGGATTATGTTTAGGTTAAAATTACCACGTTAGGACAATAAGTTGTACAACGCAACAGTATATAGTCGCAATTGCCCGTTTCAACCACCATCATCTGTTCTCGCTGTAAATGTGCTTTTATCTTAATACCATAACTATTATTAGTAGTATTGTATCTATTACGTAGAAGTAATTCATAATACCATTTTCAAAATCCCCATACCATTTTCTAAATAGAAGCAAATTGTTTGACTTTTAAGTTAAAAAATAATCATCAATGTATTACTTGTTTTTAAACATATGACGATACAATTTTACTGCTAGTAAATCCCTGCTATGTTATTCAAAACAGTGTTCAGGAAGAAAATTAACGTCCATAATCTCAGTTTTACAATCAAAATACATTCCTTCCAAAACCAAGAGATATGGGGCATCCATTGTTTGACGGAGGTAAATATTTTTTTAGACTTCTAAACTAAGGAAGGCATCAATGAAAATTTTCATGTTACCAGATGATTACCAATTATTCATTCATTCCAAACTAAAGATTATTTTCTGTGATCTCCCTTGTCTGCTTATTGCTGATGCTCAACTAAGTCTGTTAAACCTATTTTTGAAATATATCCATATAAAAAAAATCCTTTCGGAAATGTTATTCCACAGGTATCATAAATGATAGTACGCCGATTTTTTACTTGATCTATGTAATTATTGAGATATTTGCATGATGATTATGAATATATATATATATATATATATATATATATATATATATATATATATATATATATATATATATATGTCATAAACATTTTAAAGCAACTAGCATTATAATAAGTTGAATTTGATTCTAAGTAATAAACCCTTAATTCATAGGAAAATATACAGTATATATATCAAAACTTACGGAAGCTTATTATATTCCATGACAACTAGGAGGACAATTTTACGTTTATCTCTCTCTCTCTCTCTCTCTCTCTCTCTCTCTCTCTCTCTCTCTCTGTATATATATATGTATATATATATATATATATATATATATATATATATATATATATATATATATATATATTTATATATATATATATATATATATATATATATATATATATATATATATATATATTTATATCTATATATATAAACATATATATATATATATATATATATATATATATATATATATATGTATATATATATATATATATATATATATATATATATATATATATATATATATATATATATATATATATATATGTATATATATATATATATATATATATATATATATATATTTTTGGGCTCAAGCCATGTCGTCCTGATGGAAGTTCCTATAGGGTAGCTTCCTAGGGTATATTACAACTACGGCGATATTCCCAGAGAATTTACCTTAAGGTACCAGAATTCTAACTCCTGGAGCGAGTATCCCTCGTGAAAGGGATATCGCGACATATCAGAGGACGTATTCTAGACACGTCACATGGCAATCTACAACCTGGACAGAGATTTCGTCTCGTAGGAGGTGATTGACGAGATACGAATTCGGGAAAGAAAAAGGGGAGCCGCTCCCAAGGCTTCCCTATCCCCCGATTCGTATGCGTGCCTGGCGCCAATCCTGGCGCCATCTGTATTCCTTTTTGCGTAGCTTAACAACTCGGTGTTTTTTCCTGTTTTTCTCGCAAATCTTGGATTTATTCGACTTTTCATGGCTTCTTCGTCTTCGTCGGCCTCTGATAAGTTGAGTATAGTGTCTGTTATGTATAAATGTAGGCTCTTGGTAAAATTTTGAGTGATTAATAGGATTAATCTTTGATACAAGAGCCGTAGCCTACCAGAGGTGTCCTGGACACTGTCGCTCGCTAGGTATAAATTAGTTAGTCAGAACGACATTCCTGGTTGTTTTGCTTTAATAAATTTTAGCTATTTAGCATTACATAGGATTTCCTTTCGTGCTTAGTATTATTTGGCGAAGTATTCGCCATTCTGGCCTACGCTAGGCCATGTAGCCTAGTCGTTTGGTCCTAGTACTTCATGCATGATTTTGGTTTTTCCGAGTGTAATTAAAATTTTATTGAAGCTTTAGGCTATATTTTATACATTTTAGACTGTGTGGAATATTTCCAAGATTGTATACGTGTGAGTTTCGGTGAATTAGGTAATCGATTCTCTTGGTGCCTAGGCTAATTGCTTATGGAGCCTTAGTATACTTTATCATACTCCCCGGTTGCTTTCTTTTCTTCGGAGAAGGTATGCAATCCCTTTCCCTCTGTTTAAGCCTTGGGCTTATCCCTAAGTGGTTTTTTCCGAATTTATTTTCGATAAAACTATACTAGGGTGTTACTGTACCTTCCTGTTCCTGTAGTTATGGTTCAAGAGGGACAGAACAACAGAGTTTTTAGTCTGAGTCTGTGTTGTCTGGCTTGGGGCAGAGTCCCCCTCGCTGACCTAACACATACAAAGGGAGCTTAGCTCCCTTAGGTCACTACCGAAGGATTTCTGTAGTTATGATTCCTTCTTTTGTGATCGACCAGACTAAGTCCTGTTGCTGTTCTCGGGGGAGGATAAGTTCTTCCCTTAGGAGTAGCAACGCCTTCCTTGCTTTGGTGCTCTGGAAGCTGGCAAGTATTGCTGGCCTTTTCCCTTAGATCTCCCTTAGGCTAAGATAAGTTTCTTGGCTGCGGGTGATCTGTCACTAAAGCAAGGTTGGCAGGACCCTCTTGTCCCTTCCCCCTCTATCTCCGTAATGGCCTAGCCATTACAGGGGGTCCTCGGGTTACGACGCTGATCCGTTCTTAAGACACGGTGTAACCCGAATTTCCGTGTAAGTCGGAACACCATAAATATACATACTGTACTGTACTGTAAAGTATTACTGTATACTGTACTATAATAAAATGTATCAAATGACATAAAAACAATATTTGAAAAAGAGAAAACAATTCCTTACCACATGAATTAAAGTAAATATCAATAAAAAAAGAAAACAATTCCTTACCACATGAATTAAAGTAAATATCAATAAAAAAAGAAAACAATTCCTTACCACATGAATTAAAGTAAATATCAATAAAAAAAAAGAAAACAATCCCTTACCACATGAATTAAAGTAAATATCAATAAAAGTGTCACCCATGCCTTCTTATTTGCCTTCCAAATGACTGGGAGTTGACTCTTCCAAATTCCCTTGAGTGCCCTTGGATTTTCAGCCTGATAGACCAGCATGGGCTTCAGTTTGAAGTCGCCAGCAGCATTTCCCCCAAGAAGCAAAGTTAGCCTCTCCTTGCCTGCTTTATGACCGGGTGCTGACTTCTCCTCCTTTGCTATGTACGTGCGGTTAGGCATGCGCTTCCAGAATAAACCTGTCTCATCCGCATTGAACACCTGATAAGCAGAATAACCCCCCTCCCTAATTATCTCAGCCAACGCTTTAGGAAATTCACTTGCTGCTTTCTCATCCCCACTAGCAGCTTCACCTTGCACTTTAAGATTATGGTAATTGGCCCGAGCCTTAAATCGCATAAACCAACCCCTACTAGCCGAAAACTCTTCACTTTCACTTTCTCCCCCCCTTTCTTTTTTCAACGCTTCAAACAACCTTTTAGCCTTCTCTTGAATAACCATTAAGCTCACTGGAATACGCCGTTGATTTTGATTTTCCAACCAAAGCACTAATAACCTTTCCATTTCGATAATTAAACCACTACGCTGTTTCGTTATCACTGTTGCTTTCATTGGAGCAGATCCTTTTACGTGTTCAACAATGCGCTCCTTATCTTTAAGGATAGTAGCCACGGTCGAACGGCTAAGGCCAAGCGATCGGCCAATGTTCGTTGGCGTTTCACCGTTTTTAGACCGCTTAATAATGTCTAATTTCACTTCCATGGTGATGGCCTTCCTTTTCTTCGATGCACTACCATCAGAAGAATCTGCCTTGCGCTTTGGAGCCATAATGAAGGGCAAAAAGTTCAAAAAAACGATCAAACATGTGAGAGAAAGAACAGGCAATCACAACCAAAAATGGCGTATGAGTGGAACTGAGCGACGCCGTCTTCCTCGCCCACAACCACCGCAAAGCGTATTCATCCACCGCGCGCTAGAAACTAGTTTGCAATTGTTTACGTCGCTTACGACGCTAACGGTGTAAGACGGAACGACGCTTAATATTATTTTTATATTTTTATGGGGCGCGTTCGTAACGGCGAAACCGCGTAAGTCGGGACCGTCGTAACCCGAGGACCTACTACTGTACTGTACCTTGCCGGCCGGCAGAGCTGGCCGGCAGGGGTCTTACTGTACTGTACGTCGTTCTACTTCTGGACCTAGTATAGGTTGGGATGTGGAATTGACTCAGCCCATTGCCGGCCGGCAGAGCTGCTGGCCGGCAAGGGTCTTATGTTTTCGAGTGCTGCCCGGACCTCTCTTGGTCCCTCATCCATGCCTGCCGGCAGAGCCGGACGGCATTGGTCAAGGAAGCCTGAATTAGTTTCTCCCCTTCCTTATATGCACTCTTTCGGTTGCCGGGCTTGGAGGTAGTGTACACTCTTATCCCGGCATCCATTCTATTTTCTTCTAGTGCTGTACCTGTCCCGGCTGCCGGCCTATGAGGCCGGCAGCCGGGCAGGTGTAGTTCTCTGGTTCTTTTGCTGCCGGCTGGCATCGGTCTTGTACCTTTGCCGGCCGGCTTATGTCAGTCCTTGTCTGCCGGTCACCAAGAGTGTGGCCGGCAGCTGGGTACTACCTTGTGTAGTTGCTGGCCGGCAGCCATTGCCGGCCAACACTGGCTGTTACCGGCCGGCAGTTGCTGCCGACCGGCACAGGCATTTGAACCAGAGTGCTGCCGCCCTATAGCTGTTAAGTAGTATACTTTAAAGCTAGTTGTGGTGTGTGCCGGCCGGCAAAGGCAGGCCGGCACACATCCCCCTATACTGTACTAGTATTCTTCTGTATAGCATATATAGTAAGAAGAAAACTATAGTAAAGGTTTTGGTAGAGCACTGTATCTTCTAACACTATTGTGTTTTCTTGCACATCCCTTTGCTGTTGCCCTCAGATAGGAAGCTGAGTTCTTCCCTGTCTATTATCCAGGATTTTAAAATCATTGCTTAGGTGTGAGCTCCACCTGTTTCCTCTGGAAACCTTGCATTGGTTACTCTAGAAGAGATAAACCATTTTTTATTTTATTATCTGGAAGGCTGCAACAATGGGTTGTGAGGGAAACACAAGTGTGTGTCTTTCCTTTCTGAATTGTTATGCTATACTATGCATATCCAGTGATACATAGTTCACTTGATACTCATGGAAATTTCTTCTCTTTACAGAAGGACACTCCGAAGTGGGGAAGTGCTTTCTGCAATGTCAGCAGCAAGAACCTCTGCGGACATGAGTTTTGTAGGAGACACGCAGCATACGCTGTCTCCAAGGATGATCTCCGGTATTGGGACCCTCAGGTATGTACTGTGTGCACTAACCTGATTAATGAGACATTTAAATAGCTAGGAAGAAGCTTCGTACCTGGGTAAGGGGCTTCCAAAAGAACACTTCTGGCCCTTATCTTCCAAGTGAGAAGATGAGGGCGTATCTTTTCCCTAAGGCATCAGCTGATGCAGTGATTCCCCAGCCTCAAGAGGAGATCCCCTAAGTTCAGATCCAGGTGGATGCTGAAGTCGCGGTCGCGATGCAAGACATCCAGCTAAATGACAGGATATCTGATGTGGACGGGTGTCAGGAGGAAGACCTCCTGGCAGAAGCCCAGGATGAAGTTCAAGCCCCTCTACATCGGCCGGTCTCCCAGTAGAGCTGGGACAGGCCCTCTCTTCTGTTGTTGGAATGATCCAACAAATGCAGAAGGAGAATCAGGAGAAGGCGGCTGCAATGGAACTGCGAATGCAGTGCCTTGCAGAATCACATGGGCCCCAGAAAAAGCTCAATGTGAAAGACCTTCCCTTGTGCTCAGATGCTAACCCATGGAGGTATGCTGAGCACATGCCGATGACGACTGGAAAGATCGTCATCTCGGATAAGCTGGGCTCAGTTCCCCTGGAGGGTGGAATTCTGGCCCAGCAAGGCATCATATCCGGACTGTTATGTCCGGCTGAGGAAGGAACCAGCTTCAAAGGAGGAGACAGAGCCGAAGGAGGTCATAGTGATGGACCATGCTAAGGCTCAAGCTCTACTTTCATCCTCGATGAAAGAGAGGGGCTTCTCTAACTCAAAGGTAGCTGCATTGAATAGGAAGCTCCCTTCCTTTGTGTCCTCGCCTACTAGAGCCTTTCCCCTTTTACAGAAAGGGTTTCTGGCTGTACTAAAAGCAATCGAAGCCGGCAAGTCTTGCCCCTCCCTAGAGGAGTGTAAACCCTTGTCGCTGGCCCTGCCTATGGACCACAAAGACTGGAAGGACGTCCATCTTACGTTCTCAGTGGGAAAGTTGGAGGCTGATATTGCCGGACGTCAGTTCGGCAAGGACCTCCCTAAGCTGTCTGACTTTCTTTTGCGAAGTGAGTTCGATACAAAAGAAAGACTGACTGCCTCAATGTCTCTTCAGACTACTCTCGAGACGATGGCAAGTGACCCCAAGGTCCATGAAATGTTCATGGTAGTGGCCAAGCCTCATCTGGCCACAGTGACGAAGGACCTTTATGGCTTCGTCAAGGCAAGGAGAGCTTGTAGGGAGTTCGTGTTTACCTCGGCTACGGTGAGGCACGAGCTAAAGAAACTAATCTCCTCCAACATTTGGGGAAAAGACCTTTTTCCCTACCGACTTGGTCAAAGAAGTTTTTGATAAAGCCGCCTTGGAGAATAGAAACCTTCTCCAGAAGTGGGGCCTGGCTATCAAAAGAAAGTCTTCCCCGGATGAGGGTCCTCAACCAAAGAGGAAGACTATGAGGACTAGGCTACCGTCTCGGCCAGCCAAGCCTCTTAGACAGCAACAGCAACTGCAATTGCCATTGCCCCCAGTGCCCCAGATCGTGGCACAAACCCCGACCACCTTTCAGTGGGTACCCCAGGCCGTGTCGACACAGTCCACGGCATTCACCCCAGCGTTCGAAGGGCAGTCTACTTCCTTTCGAGCAAAGCCTAGAGGAGCAGCCAGAGGCTCGTCTAGATGCCCCTCAAGGGGAAGGGGATTCAGGGGTGGTCGTGGTCAGGAAGGCAAGACCTCAGGACGGCAGTCCAAGTGAGGTGATACCGGTAGGAGGGAGACTTCTGAAATTTCGGGATCGGTGGACCTTCGATCCCTGGGCCCACAGCCTACTCAAGAATGGACTGGGCGGGAGCTGGTACAGCACTCCACCCCCGTACCTTCGGTTTTTCCAACACTCCACCCCCGTTATGGAGGAGTACGTTCAAGAACGGTTGGAGAAAAAGGGTGAAGCCCATCAATTTCTAAGGGAGGCTGTTTTGTGTTCCCAAGAAAGACTCGGAAAAGCTCAGAGTCATTCTGGACTTGTCGCCACTTAACAAGTTCATAGTGAATTGCAAATTCAAAATGCTAACACTGCAACACATAAGGACCTTACTGCCCAAGAGGGCATATTCCGTCTCTATAGACTTGTCAGACGCCTACTGGCACATTCCAATTAGCCATCGACTCTCCCCCTACCTAGGGTTCAGGCTACAACGAAGACTATACGCCTTCGGAGCCATGCCATTCGGGCTAAACATAGCCCCAAGGATTTTTACGAAGCTTGCGAGCGTAGCTCTCAAACAATTTCGCCTAAAGGGAATTCAGGTAGTAGCCTACCTGGACGACTGGTTGGTGTGGGCAGCATCCGAGACAGAATGCTTGTAAGCTTCCAGTCAAGTGATCCAGTTCCTAGAGTACCTAGGCTTCAAGATCAACAGAAAAAGTCTCGACTTTCTCCATCTCAAAAGTTCCAGTGGCTAAGATCCACTGGGACCTTTGGTCACACCGTTTCTCCACCCCGGCGAAGAAAAGGAAGGAGATAGCGGGTTCTGTCAAGAGACTTCAAGATTCCGAAAGGATATCAAGACACGAGCAGGAGAGAGTACTGCGCTCTCTCCAGTTTGCTTCGGTGACAGACCCAGTGCTAAGAGCACAGCTAAAGGATGCAATCGGAGTTTGGAGAAGTTATGCATCAAACGCGTGAAGAGATCTGAGAAGACCAGCCGCTTCGGCTAAGTACTCTTCTCAGGCCTTGGTCCCAAGCCAGACATCTAAAGAAGTCAGGTTCTTCTTCAGCCACCTCCCCCGTCAGTGACGATTCACTCAGACGCCTCAAAGGAGGGATGGGGAGGTCACTCTCATCGGAAAAAAGTCCAGGGGTCTTGGTCCAGGCTATTCAAGACCTTTCTCATAAAACTTTCTAGAAGCTATGGCAGTGCTCCTTACCTTAAAGAAAGTCTCCCCGCGTCATTCGTTCCACATAAAGTGGTAATAGACAGCGAGGTAGTTGTAAGATACTTGAATCGACAAGGATCGAGGTCACCACCTCTCAACCAGGTGATGTTGGCCATCTTCCGATTGGCGGAAAAGAAGAAGTGGTACCTGTCGGCAGTTCACCTTCAAGGAGTAGGCAATGTGACAGCGGACGCTCTATCCAGGTTCACACCGATAGAGTCGGAATGGTCCTTAGACGCAGGATCATTCTCCTTCATTCTGAATCAGTCCCAGAACTGCAGATAGACCTCTTTGCGACGAAAGACAACAAGAAGTTGCCCCTGTACGTGCCCCGTACGAGGACCCCTTAGCGGAACAGTGGACGCGATGTCCCTCGACTGGAACAGATGGTCCAAGATTTATCTGTTCCCTCCTCACAACCTTCTGTTGAGGGTCCTCAACAAACTGAGATCCTTCAAAGGGTAGCGGCAATAGTGGCCCACAAGTGGCCGAACAGCGTGTGGTTCCTCCTGGCATTGGAACTGTAGCTGAAGTTTGTACCACTACCAGATCCAGTTCTGACCCAGCGAGTCCAGAAGTCAACTGTCTGCGCTTCATTACAGAAAACCCGGACCCTGCAGTTCATGATTTTCTCTCCCTAGCGGTGAGAAAGCGTTTCGGGATTTCGAAAGCCAGTATAGACTTCCTTGAGGAATATAAATGCAAATCTACTAGAAGGCAATATGAGTCATCTTGGAGAAAATGGGTGGCCTTTTGTCAAGACGAAGATTCCGCAGGAGATCTTGACAGACTACTGCTTATCTTTTTTCCCCACCTCCATGGTCAAGGGTTGGCAGCGAACACGATTTCAGCGTGTAAGTCTGCTTTGACAAG
>NC_090725.1:191892246-191894746 GCF_036898095.1 Palaemon carinicauda
TTCAGTGGCTACCTTCCTCTTGGTAAGTGTAGAAAGACTCTTCAGGTATGGTATGCCGCTCTTATAGGAAAAGGACACACCAAAATCAAACCATTGTTCTCTAGTCGTGTGTAGTACCATAGCCTCTGTACCATGGTCTTCCACTGTCTTAGCTTAGAGTTCTCCTGCTTGAAGGTACGCTCGGGCAGACTGTTCTAGCTTTTCTTTTTTCTTCTTGTTTTCTTTTGAAATGGTGTGTTGGGCAGGCTTAATAGGAGACCCATGGATGCCTGGTGGTTTATCGAGAGGTTATCTTTTCTTCATGTTTCTTTTTCTCTTCAAAACAATCGTTACTGTTTTCCCTTCAGTTGAAGTGGTTATCCAGGAGGGGATATAGCCTTGCATGGTGTATCGGCTCCTCCCTGATGACCAGTTTTTCCAACCTTTTATTCATGGTTCATGGGTTTGATCAATCACTTTATTTAAATTTCTGTACATTTTGTTTCTGTTATCTTTCTTGTTAATTTAATTTTTAAGTATGATATATCTTTTTTTTACCATTATTTCTTATGCTGTCTGGAGACATTGAGCAAAATCCGGGACCAGTACGTCCAAGATTTCGTCAATGCTGTCTACTGTATTGCAATATTCGTGGTCTTCATGCAAATATTCAAGACTTTACAGTTGCGTCCAGACAATATGATATTTTTTTGTGCTCACAAACTTTAGGTTCTAACACGAGGCTCTCATCTGAGCTCCTTATAACTGGTTTTAAAAAGCCAGTAATTTTAAAACGGAACACCATTCCTAAGGACAGGGGAGTGGCGGTGTATAATAGGACTGAGTACTCTGCTTCTCATAAGTCCTTCTATGAATGTGGGTGTCATGAGATCCAGGTAATAAAAGTTTGTTGCAGGCATAGCAATTTTTATTCGTGTTCAATCTATCGAAATCTAGACATGGATGTTTCTCTTCGATTGTCTTCGTTTCATTATGGCTAGGATGTAAGAAGAATATAGAGAGGCCTCTTTTGACTGTGTTGGTGATTTCAATGCTAACTATAAGGAGTAGTTATATTCTGTCTCGCCCACTGATCGCCATGGCTTAAGAGCCTTAGAATTTGCCTTTGAATCAGGCTGTAAGCAAATCATAACTGAAGCTACTAACAGGTTTGGTAACTGCTTGACCTCACATACATCGAATCCACTGGCGTTATGACAAGTAAGGTTGGTTTTCCAGTTGGGACATCTGATCATGCCTTGATTTCATTGGTAATGAAAACTGAGCAGTCTCTCTTTAACGTATCATACTCATATGAGATTTATATGAAATATCAAGCAAACTGGATTGGGATTTTGAGTAATATTTTTGGCTTGAATTAGTCATATTTGTATAGTAATGTTGATCATGTTGTCACTTTGACCATCGTTCATTAATGATGGTAAACGTGCTTATTTGGCGAAGCAGGAGGCCTATCATCTTTGGAAGGGTAATAGATCAGATTTTACTTGGAATAACTATAATCAGCTTATAGCTTTACCTAACAGATTTTATGGTTCAACTGCAAAGGAATAAAATTCATCCAACAAAGAAACCCTTTCTGGTACAACCCAGGAACATAAGTGGTGGGCTACCCTTAAATCTCCACTCTCCGGTATAGATGCAACAGTTCCTCCTTTACTCAAACAAGATGGCTCTGTTACTCACTGTCCAAAGGAAAAGATAACCCTATTAATTGATATGTTTGACAGTAAGCAGAATAATGAGAAACTTGATCTTCCTCATTCCTGTTTTCCTGATGCTAAACTATCTAGTTTAACTTTTTGATCTCGTAAAATTAAAACTCTCTTGACGGACCTTGATGATTATGGAGGTGTAGACCCAAATGGTATTTTTTCTTTTATTTTTTTATTAGGACAACAGATTTCTTAGCTCCAAAGTTATCTGTTATTTTGTGCAAGTTAGCAAGAAGAGCAGCTTTTAGCACTTGCTGGAGAATTGATAATGTTACTCAATAATAATAATTCTAACAATTTAAATGAAAATAACTTCAATAATAATAATAATAATAATAATAATAATAATAATAATAATAATAATAATAATAATAATAATAATAATAATAATAATAATACCACTTTATAAATGTGTTTGTGGTAGCTCAAGTCCATCTAATTACCGTACAATTTACATTATAGTGGTTTGCAGACTGCGGCCAAACGTAGCATGCAGACCTCCTAGTGTCTGAATGCACTGGGCACAACCTGTCGATTTTTATACTGTGGAAGGGAACCCAGCTAGAACCTCAAATTTCCCTATCATCTTTTCTTGAGTTCACCATCTCTCTCCACAGTGCTATACATGGAGTCCTAAATAAGAGGAGTCATATACTTTCCAGGTAATATTTCCTTATTTTAAGATATTTGAACAGTAGGAGAGGAAAAGAAATGATATTATTACTGAATATATAGGCTGGAACGTAAAACACTCTCTGGAAGGAACTGTATTAAAAAATATTATT
>NC_090725.1:191902246-191909746 GCF_036898095.1 Palaemon carinicauda
TTGGAATAGTGTAATAGTTTACATTGAAGAAAATACATATTTGATAACAATAATCAGTTTATGAATGTAAAATATTTTGCCCTGTGTTTATGTCAAAATATATGTATACATGCATAGATGATCATCCGTTCTAAACCAAGTGCTTTAGTGAGGAATTCTGTGGAGTATCATAAAATTTGTACCAAAAAGGAATAGAAAGATTTTTTCCTTGAGGAAGAAGAGAGATGTAACAGCAAAGAACCTATTACCATATCCTAAGATTTCTATTGAACTGAAGCAATTGACTATTATTATTATTATTATTATTATTATTATTATTATTATTATTATTATTATTATTATTATTACTTACTTACTTACTTACTTACTTACTTACTTACTTACTAAGCTACAACCCTAGTTGGAAAAGCAGGATGTTATAAGCCCAGGGGTCCCAACAGGGAAAATAGTCACGTTAGGAAAGGAAACAAGGAAAAATAGAATATATTTAGGGTAGTAACAACATTAAGATAACTATTTCCAACATCAACTATAAAAACTTTAACAAAACAAGAGGAAGAGAAATTAGATAGAATTGTGTGCCCGAGTGTACCCTCAAGCAAGAGAACTTTAACCCAAGGCAGTGGAAGACTATGGTATAAAGACTATGGCACTACCCACAACTAGAGGACAATTGTTTGATCTTGGAGTGTCCTCCTAGAAGAGCTGCTTATCATAGCTAAAGAGTCTCTTCTACTCTTACCAAGAGGACAGTAGCCACTGAATAATTTCAGTGCAGTACCCCTTCGGTGAAGAAGAATTGTTTGGTAATCTCTGTGTTGTCAGGTGTATGAAGAGAGAGGATAATATGTAAAGAATATGCCAGACTAGTCGGTGTATGTGTAGGCAAAGGGAAAGTGAACCGAAACCAGAGAGAAGACTCCAATATAGTACTGTCTGGCCAATCAAAGAACCCCATAACTCTCTAGCGGTAGTATCTCAACGGGTGGCTGGTGCTTTGGCCATTCTACTACCTACTACCTACTGCTTACTACCTACTACCTACCTGACGAAAAAGACAAATATTCAACCTCAACCGAAACTGACGAGAATGCGGTAAGACACAGACGCCCACTCCATGACATACTAGAGCGGCAACAAAGTCGCCCACCACCAACATATACCACCACTTGCTCATCACCCAACTAACAACCTCTACAGCCACTTACTGACAACTGTCGACCATAATAATGCTACTAGTGCTCTAGATTCGAGGTTGCTGCGAATAAATGTGAGAAAAGTTGTCAGTGGCCAAATAATGTGTAAGTAGGCCATTTCTTGTGGCGGTAGCCTCTCCTATTATTCATCTTTTCTTTCTACATGATGCAGGTATAGGTGTGCAATTTTTGGTAGATACGGTTGCTTGCCGCTCTCTTTTACCTAGTGTGTAGTGATAATAGTGTGGAGATGGAATATTTAAAACAATGAAATAATTATTAAAATTAAGGGCTTTATGCCTCACAGAATGAGAAAAGATCTGCGTATGCGTATTTCCCATTCCCAAATAATTCCATTAATGATGTTATACATATATCGTTTCGTCGTTCTTGACTGATGTAGAATCGTAGTAGTGTGTTTTCGATTAATATACCAATTTTAAAAAGCCATGAGCTGTGAAGTGAATGCAACCCAAAAGCCTCCTATATTCAGTGACATATCAACTTTTTGTGGAGTAAAATAACGTTCTTTCCTAAAGATACACTTATTCGGGTGATGAATTCCGTTTATGAAAGCTGAAATCATCTTAGTAAGGAATTTAATGAGTATGTGTAATGAGTTTCAGGAAAAAGACTCCAAAGATCAGCCTTTCTTTACAACAAAAAACTTAAACTTATATTCTCTATTTTGTTCTCATAAATTTAATAACCCAAGCTTCAGTGAAATCTTTTATTCAGATTTATGGAAAATATTAGATTTTGACCAATAACCTGTGCTTCCGTGTGACAAAGGATTTAAAGACTACTTACACCAGAGATATAAATTGTACGTTCCCCTCAAAATCATATCGCCTGGAACAGTACTTGCCATCGCCAGCTGCTGTATAACAGGGTTTTTTTCAGCTCTCTCAACAGCCATTGGGAGACCAAAAGGCTTCACTCGCCCCCAGGAAAATGATCAGTATCACTAACCTGTAACCTACCACAGACAACTCTCCTCATGAGATGAACCTACTTTGTGCCCTTTGGGTACAATGCTTACCCAAACCTGTACGTGCTACCATACCTGATGTCGATATTTTGCCATTGAAGGACTTGATGACCAAAGTCAACACCCTTATGGACAGCCACTTAACCACCTTCAAGACTTCCATCAATGCTTCCACTCCTGACGAAGAAGACAAATATTCAACATCAACCGAAGCTGACGAGAATGTGATAATATGCAAACACCCACCCCATGACATGCTGTAGCGGCAACAAAGCTGCCCACTACCAACATATGCCACCACTTGCTCACCACCCAACCAACGACCTTTACAGCCACTTTCTGATGCCCCTCAACCGCAATTATGCTACTACCTCTCCAGATTTGGGGCTGCTACAAAGAAATGTGTGAACAGTTGTCAGTGGCCAAAAAATATGAAAGTAGGCCATTGCTTGTGGCGGTAGCCTCCCCTATTACTAATCTCTTCTTTTTACATGATGCAGGTATGTGTGTATAATTTTTGTAATTCTCTTTTACCAAGGACACTCCAGAACATGACATAGTCTGTTTAAGCCTGCCAACATCCGCCTGATAGCTGCCAACGGATCTGCGATCCCGACCCATGGTTACGAAAACCTCACATTATCGTTTGGAAGCACCAAATATCATTGGAAGTTTCTCGATGATGACTTGATAGTGCTAATCCTTGGTGAGGATTTCCTCTCATATTTCCACCTTCTGATTGGTGTTGCCTGGCGACGGTTAGTCAACGCAGACTCTTACTCATCATCACCTTTTCAATTCAACCCCTCCGACGCCGCTCTCCACATCAGTGCTACCACTGATGCCTATACCCACTTACTTACGTCATACCCTGAAGTCTTCTGCCTAGAACGTTGTTAAACGACCACGGTTCCTGCCAAACACAGTATCTATCACCATATCAAAACAACAGGGTCCCAAGTGTTTGCCAGATTTAGTCGTCTGGCACCGGATCATTTGGCAGCCACTAAACAAATGTTGGCCGTAATAGAAGAAATGGGCCTCTGCCAAAAGGCCTTGAGCCTATGGTCGTCACCGTTACATATCACCTGAAGAAAGATGGCTCTCTACATCTGTATGGGGATTACAGATGCCCGAACATATAGACAGAACCGGATCCCTACTTCCTCCCAAACATCACCGATTTAACCTCCTGCCTGCACAAATCAAAGCGTTTCTCCATGCTCGAACTCATGAAGGGGTATTATCAGGTGCCAATGAACCCAAAATTCATCACCAAGACCGCCATCACTATCCCCTTCGGTATATATACCTTCAATTACTCGTGTTTTGTCCTTGGTGATTCTGGGGCCACTTTTCAATGCCTCAAGGATGGCACCTTAAGGGACCTCCCCTTTTGTGTATGTTACCACTAATCCCCGAGGAGGAGCCGTTAGATTGTAACTGAGAGGTGAGGTGAATGCAACTAAACTTTATCAAACAGATTTCGAATTTATATACCAGGGAATGCATGCATCAATGTAAAAAAAATTTTTAAGAAAATAAAGCATAAGCTACATGCTTACACTGGTCAGTTGGTTTATTATTAGTGCAGGGAAGAGCGAGTGCTGATAAGACAAAAAAAGCAAAGCCGTTACAGTGTATGAGCGTGTATGAAACACTTATGATTACAGCAGAGAAAACAAATCTTTGGTACAATCAATAAAAAAGACTATTCCATGATGGAATTACTTTATATGAGATCTATGAACTGCCTCAAGAGAAACTTTTGTATTATGGAAACACAGAGGCGCCCCACGGTTCATCGACTCCCCCTTCAATGTAAGGAAATCGAAGCTAGCGGTGAAAAACAGACAAACAATCGAATGCTCTCTCTCTCTCTCTCTCTCTCTCTCTCTCTCTCTCTCTCTCTCACTTCTATTGCTCTAACTGCAACTACTGCCACCATCACTACTACTACTACTACTGTGGCTGCTACTGATACTACTATTGGAAATAATAATAATAATAATAATAATAATAATAATAATAATAATGATAATAATAATAATAATAATAATAATAATAATAATAATAATAATAATAATAATAATGGCAGCCACAGTAGTAGTAGTAGGAGAGAGAGAGAGAGAGAGAGAGAGAGGAGAGAGAGAGAGAGAGAGAGAATGAAACTAGCCTACGATCCGGTGGCCAGTTCGTCATTGTTGGCTTCGATTTGCTTACAAGGGCTGGGGTTGAAGAAGAATTTTATTGTGATATTATGTGTATAGATCCTAAATATGCCTTGAGATGGTGCCACCTGTGTGAGGATGACATGCGTGTAATGCATCAATGACATTACAAATTACAAAATCATATAGTGGGTCCTTTTTTCAAGAGATTCAGTCATATGGGGAATGTAATCGTTTGGCTTTATTGGGAAAGGTTGATGATGCAGTAGGAGAAAAAGCATTTAATCGTTCTGAAGACCAATTAAGCAAAACCCAATTTATGTTTAAGCTCTCAAAGTTGCCCATTGCCGCTGTGAGGAGCAGAACATTTGCAGAGGTAAATTCTATTGTAAGAACCTTGCTAGGAATGAAGCTATAGGTGTTGAATCTATATCAAATCCACTTTATATATTTGCTAATGTTATGTTTTAGCTACAATACAATTTTTTAATGAATTCCTAAGTCGCTGTTTTCACCAACTTCTCTCAAGAGAGTTCTTATTGTTCCTCTGTTATAAGAAAACCTTAATGATCCGTGTGCTAGATACAATTGTAGACCAATAACCTCTTAAATATTTGAAACATTGATGCTTGACAGAGTTAGGGACAGTTTGATCACCCCAGACAACGAGTTTGATTTTAAACCCGAGCATTCGACTGAGCTTTCTGTACATGCTCTTAAGGAGAAGATTAAAAACTTAGTTTACCTGTGTTTTACAGGAATTGAAAGCTTGTTTAACAGAGTGAGCCATTGAAAATTGCTTATGAAGCTCCTTATCGCTTGTGAATAAACTCTAAGATGCTTTCAAATTATTTTGAAATGAAGAATGTTATGAGGAATAGTTTCATTTGAGTCTGCATCTTGTTAATGTGCACATATTTGATATTAATCATGACTTAAACAATCGTGGGGTTGGGTTTCATATAGCTAATACACAGATGAATGATTTTTCGAATGATGATGACCTTGTACTTGTCGCAACTTAAGTCCCAGTTTTAAATACAGATAATCACTATATAATTTTCAGCACCCCGCCCCCCCCCCCCCAAAAAAAAAAAAAAAAAAAAAAAAACTTTGCATCTGTATACTACATTGAAATATGAGATTTAATCACTTTCCATATATGTATCTGGGTGAGAAGCTTGACTTTCTAGAATCATTTAATCATTTAGGCCACACCATTGCATCCAATATTGGTGACAGATATACAAAAAAAAAAAAAAAAAACTTTGCATCTGTATACTACATTGAAATATGAGATTTAATCACTTTCCATATATGTATCTGGGTGAGAAGCTTGACTTTCTAGAATCATTTAATCATTTAGGCCACACCATTGCATCCAATATTGGTGACAGATATACAAAAAAAAAAAAAAATATATAAAAAAGATATGAGAAACCTGTCGCAGAAGAAATTGGTGATGTACTATGACCTTTTTTATGAGTCATTGCATTACTGTGTATACTGTGTGTCACTTTAGTCAAACTATATTAAAAAAAAAAAAAAAAAAAAAATTATCATAGACTACGGGTGAGCTACAGGAATATTATGAGGTAAGTGGTGGGAGTTACGTAGAATAGCAGTTCTTCCTTATTCGGATCCTGGGAGTGGAAAGCTTGAACAAACTGATAAGGACTGCTCAGTTTATTCTTATGAAATGGGCAGAGGTAAGCTCCATTTTTTTTTTTTTTTTTAATTAAGGATTTAAGGTATTGAACAGGAAGGACTATTGTCCAAAGTTGGACAATGTTGGAATAGATCATTGTAGAGTATGTCAAAAAAAAAAAAAAAAAAAAAAATATGAAGGAGCAAATGCGGATTATTTGTTGATATATGTATGATACTGGTTATGTTGGAATATGCCTCGGACCATCGTTGTATTTATCTATTCCTATTTTAAAACTGTGACATCTGGATGCGGTACTTTTATGTTTTAGGAGAAAATTGCTATTGCCATTTTTTGGTGCTTGTATTCAACTAATTTACTAAATTTCAACAACTCACTTTATATATTGCAAATGCTGAAATAAATTTGATTATTATTATTATTATTATTATTATTATTATTATTATTATTATTATTATTATTATTATCATTATTAATTTCATTGTTATCTTCAAAGACAATATTTTTCCTTCATAAGCTATAGATAAGATCCTCAAATAAGATAGCACGAAAATCACTTTCCTATATTGAAGAAGCTTCAACAAAATAGTTAATCTTATTTTAAACAATACATAAGTCGCTTATACAAGACTTTAGTAATGTACTCTTGAAGCTCTAGCTATCAATATACTTCAGGAAATTAACTAAAAGTGCATATTTATTTTGTGTCGCACAACTAAACAATCTTCCCATACAGTAGTATTGCATTTTTAATTGCAATTTTTCATACGGTGCTTTAAACCTGATAATAGTGTTAATATATAAAGGTTCACACTATGCAAAGTCCTAAAAATTCTGCTTTTTTGACATGCATTGAAGAAAACTGAAATTTGTAGTTACTATTGACCTCATGATAGAATGAACATTTATCAATTAGAGAGAACTTATTTCTTCAAGAGATTCACAATACATCAAAATACTATATGGTATAATACACACACATGCACACACACACGACGTTAAATACAAAAGGAAGCTATGAACTTCAAGATAGGCTATCACAAAGACAAGGAGAGTTAAGAAGAAAGACAAAGTAAAATATATAACTAAAAGAATGTGACACACTACCAGACAAAAAATATACTTACATGGATACACCTTTTCAGGATATGAATAACTCGGGACAATATTAGGCCGAGCACTGTGCACAATATATTATGTGCATGCGAGTGGATGGATGAATGCCGCAAGCCTTGAAACTTTGGTTAAGCTCTTCACAGATAGTGTATAAGTGAAATTATTGCATGTGCTTTAGTTTGATGATATTAATTGGACAATTGCTTCGGGTCGAATGAATGACAGGTTAATCTGTAAATAGAAAAAAGTATGGGTAAACTGTATGATATATAGTCATATATATCATTAATCATCATCAGCCGTTCCTGGTCCACTGCAGAACAGAGGTGTCAGATATGTTTTTCCACTTGCGTATGT
>NC_090725.1:191914746-191927246 GCF_036898095.1 Palaemon carinicauda
AGAGTGAACCGATCAAGAGAGCTAAGAACTTGGTAGTAATGGGGAGGAGTGTATGGCGTCAGTGGGTCACATGGATAGATGCAGTGCAGGGGGATATAGGTGGGATAGGACTGGGGAAGAATATGCAAGGAATAGAAAAAAATGTTTGTGCATGTCGGCAATTTTCTTATCCATAACTGGAGAGGCAAGGATACAACCTGAAATATAGGTTCTCAATGTCTATTATAAAAGATCTGTGGTATACTAAGAAGACAAAGTCTCACAAGTGGATCATGTGTACAGGAGATAACAGAGTTGCCAATACTGAATTAATAGCGCTGTATCATTTAACTGAGATTACAGAAATTAATTTAATAACATGCAGCATGCGAAATAATTCTTGAAAGTGCATAATTTATATATATATATATATATATATGTGTGTGTGTGTATATATATATATATATATATGTGTGTGTGTATATATATATATATATATATATAGATGTATATGATAATAATAATAATAATAATAATAATAATAATAATAATAATAATACTGGTTAATGTGAAAAGCACCTTTTCATGTACCTATAGCTCCCTCCCGCTAAGAGTCTTCAGGAACGGTGTGGCTTCACTAGAGGAATACTGACTAAGGACGGTCTTTCTAGGTCACATCAAGGGGCCACAAGGACAGGTAAGGCTTCACTATAAGTGGGTGACATAGAAACAGTGATTATACTTCCAAACATTATCAGTAGGGAGACGAATTTGATAATTTCCTCACTTTCTATGGCCCATGAAAATGGCAACTGTTTCCCAATAATTAGAGGTTGGGTCTTAGATATGAACTTGCTGTCTGACACTCAGCTTGTGCAGTGGACAACTATTCTGGTCATACCGGGTCTTTACCAGCTTATAACAGTCGGTAACTTGGCAGTCACAGTCTTCAGCCCTTACCTTCCACTCTTTGGAGAATACTTTTGAATGGTAAAGGATATATGATCTGAGAGGTCTGCCATAAAGGATCTTGGAAGGGGAGCATCCTGTAAAATTACGAGTATATATGAAGTATAACATGCTACGATCAAATGCTTCACATTTGATGTTGCCAAATGGGGATTTTTTTTAGGATGAAGTGCTTAACTAACTATATAACGGATTTAGCATATGCATTCTATTATGGGTAGGTGGGGTAAGTTACCATGTGTTGAAGTACCTATCTCTTTATAAAATCCTTGAACTCTGCGCTGGTGAATTGTAGACCTCCATCTATCCTAAGGTAAAAAAGAACATCAACTTCATTCGTGTATTGGCAGAAAATCCTAATGGAATTAGAAGTGGTAGTATCTACTTTCCAGGGGGTTACAATAGGCTATCTGATAGGAAATCGATAAGGAGGAAGGGCTTCCCTGTAATGCAAAGAAATTGGCTGACACAGACTCTTGTTAGGTTAGTGTCATTCTTTAGAGGTCCCTACTGCTGAAATGGCTAAAATGTCTAACATACCTCACAAGTTTTGACTGTGTTACCAATGTCAGAGTGAATGCCAGGCCTGAAATCTGACTGTCTCGCTCTGTGCTTGACTCCTTCCACGCCTCTCTGGCTGTCATAATGGTTGAAGTGCAGCACGAACTATAACTCTTGCTCCATACAGGACAAGGTCACCATAATTGCAGAGATCTGCATATAATTCTCATTATGAAGTATGGGAGTAAGGAATTGTGAAGGTCATATCTGTTGTGAATAAATCCTGATGATCTGTTAAACACATTTGTTGCCTCAGTAGCATTAACTTTGTACTCTATCTTTGCGATCACACTGGTGATCTTAGAATTACTGCATTCCCTAGTAATTAGATATAACTCATTTTTCTTTGTAGGTAGAGAAAATTAGGATAAGTCACGAATCAGGTTTTTAATACTAGGTTTACAAATCAGGTAAAAAGAAAGAGTGTACTGCTACAAGATCTGACAGGTTCACCTTCACTCCTTAGGCTAGAATGGCTGAAACGTTGCTGGCGAAGTCCTTAGATATGGTGGTTTTGGGTTTGTAGGAGGAGGCGGTGAATTTACATTGGACGCCTCCAACGCCGTGGGCAGAATGAGTACTGACGTAAGCGGGGCAACAAGCTTTTTAATGACTTAAAGCCTGAGAAGTTCCCTGGAAGAAGCTGAGTTTTAGTCAGGCTCTCATCCTACTCACTCATAGGCAATGAGTCGTCATCTTGCACGTTGATGGCTGGGCTTTGATTGGCGGAAGAGCTCGCCAAGAGGATAGTCATGTCAGGTGAGTTGCTTGAGTGCTGATCAAAGTTGTTTTGGTTGGGTATATTGGAACAGGAATATTTCTTGAGTTTTATTGAGCGTTGGTTTCATCGCTACATGAAAAGAGCTTTAAGGATTCGAGGTCTTCTACTTTCTATAGCACTGCCAATTATCTTACTATTCTTGACAATTACCTCACCCTTAATATGCTGTTGTGGGTCTGAAAGGCATGTGCTCTCATTGTGTCTTGCTGGACATAGCAAGACAATCTCTTAGGCAGACGCATAGTGGTCATTCCAATGTAACGTCAAGAGCATTCTGGAATAGGGCATAAGTAGGAGTAGATCACATTGAACTTTCTAAAGAAGTCCTGTACCAACAGGGATGGATTGTTTTTCACGATGAGGGATCTCGTCTTAGCAGTCCGATAGTATATTATGAGTGTGACCTTTGTGTTCTCATCCATAGGGGAGACTTGGTTTTAATGATATTCCTCATAGCCTTCTCATCTTTCTGGTAGTCCTTGTGCATAAATCCTTTATAGCAAAGGTTGAATGTGGTGGTAGCATTCTCTGCTCATTGTCCACCATGGTACCAAGTGTCCATGGCTAGCGTGATCTCAGCGCTCATCTGCTTGTTAGAATAGCCATGGTTCACAAGGACCAGGGGGTTGCGGTTGAGTTCATCATGTGTGTCGGCTCAAGAGGAGCAACGAGAGAGGGCCCTGCAGACATAGGCTTAGATGGTAGGGGGCTTGTACCTGGCAATGCATTCACTATCTCCATTTAGGCAAAAGCCAAGGTTGGTAGGCTTAGTGTAGACACTAGTGCAGAATTAAGCAAGGCAAGGACATCCAGGAAACACAGGTATCCATCGTTGCTGTGTTCCACAGTAAACTTAAGGAAGCTGCACTCCTCAAACGTCCTACTGAGAGTCTCGATGTCCTGAGCTGAAGGAGCTATGATGAGGGTATCGTCTATATACCTCACGTACACATCAGGTCGACGTATTTGTGAGAAAACTATCTCCTCAACAATTCCCATGTAATAGTTGGTGAAGAGCACACCTAGGGGAGAGCCCATCGCCATATCATCATTGTGCATGTGGGTGGTGAAAGGAGCCATCCTGGTACATATTTCAAGAATGGGGCAGAGGGCCTCCTCAGGGATGTTCAAAGCAGGTGTAGATATGTTCTGGTAGACTGTCTTCAAGTCGATCATTTCCCCCGTGAGAACTTTTTTGTGAATGTGGTCCCCCTTCATGAACGTTCCTGTGAGAGAAAGGATTAACTTGATCTTGGATAGTCTACTGGGAGACTCCTACACCAACTTTGAACATCCTTGATTAGGTGCTCCACATCCTTCTTGAAATATGTACCAGGAAGGAACTATTCACTGCCCACAAGGGCCAAACATACATACAGAAAGATGTTATGACGATAGTCTCCCCCATTGCTATGCTCTTGGCTAACTTCTACTTGGGAGTTGTTAAGGAGAGGGTTTTCTCACGAATACATCGACCTGATGTGTATGTAAGTTATATAGACGATACCTTTATCATAGCTCCTTCAGTTCAGGGCGTCGAGACTCCGCAGAACGTTTGAGAAGTGCAGTTCACTTAAGTTTATTGTGAAACAAAGTGACAGTGGATGGCTGCACTTCCTAGATGTCCTAATCTCACCTAATTCTTCTTGATTCGACACTAGTGTTCATACTAAGCCGACCAGCCTTGGTTCATACCTAAATGGAGATAGTGAATGCCCTTCCAGGTACAATGCCTCTACAATTAAACGCTATATCTATAGGCCCTCTTCATTGCTCCTCTTGTGCCGACACACATAATGAACTCAACTGCATTATCCTGGTCCTTGTGAAAAATAGCTATTTCAACAAGCAGATAAGCCGTGAGATCATTGTAGCCAAGGATACTTGGTACCAGGGATAGTAACAGGCAGAGAACACTACCTTCACCATCAAACTATACTATAAAGGATTTATGCACAAGGATTACCAGAAAGGTGAGAAGGATTTGAAGGACATCATTAAGAACCATGTCTCCCCTATGGATGAGAACATCAAGGTCAAGCTAACAATCTACTATGAGACTGCTATGACATGGTCCCTAATTATGAAAAACAATCCGTTCCTCCAGGTATAGGACTTCCTTAGACATTGCAAATTGGTCTCTTCTTACTTTTGCCCTGTTCCAGAATGCTTTGTACGTTTCATAGGGATGACCACTATGCATCTGTCTAAAAGACTGTCCTGTTACATCCCATTCCGCAAACCACATGCCCTTCAGACCCACAACAGCAACATTAAGTGTGATTTGTTATTCCTCCTGCCTTAGGAACAACATATCAAGAACTAGAACAAACGCCACCGAACATGACATACCTAATCAAAACAACAAAGATCAGCACTCAAGATTGATTGATTGATTTGAGGTTTTCTTGCATCCTGACATATCAGTGCTCAAGAAGCTCGTCTAATATGGATATCCTCTCTGCAAGCAATTCCGCCAATCAGAGCCCAGCTGTCAACGAGCAAGATGGTAACTCACCGCATAAGAGTGAGTAGGATCGCAGCCTTACTGAAACTCAGCCTCTCCCGGTGAATGTCTCAGCCATTGAGCATTCACTGCCCCGCTCATATCACTACTCACTCCACTTAATGCGACATTCAACGTGGATAGATCTCTGAAGTCACTTGATTTCGGTATATTGAAAGCAACTCTTACTTCAGGCAAGCGATTCTCTCCTGCCAGGATTCCAGTTCATGAAAATGTGAAAGTTTCACTTTTGTCCTATTGTCATTTTTAAGAACTGGCTATGATATCTCTTGGCTTTCCTAATCCTATTCTAGAAGTCAAAAATATTAAATAATGCAAAGAACTTCATATTTCACTAACCACATTCCCTTCAACACAAAAGGAATATTTTCTTTAAGAGCGTAAAGATGTTTTGGTCTTGAAACAAGATTTGAAGACAGTTCCTTTCAAGTATATCGCTGGGTCTTCCATGAGAATCCACCTAAAGGATGGTGCAATGTCTTTTCATTCACGTGGACCTTAAGGCAGATTCCATTTGCATATAATAACCAAGTAAAAAAAGAGCTTAACTTTAAGGTGGCCCAAGTGATAATCAAAACTACGGTGATGACTCTTCAGTTTAGTGCCACCCTGTCATTGTTGTTACCAAGATTGGGACAGGAGTACACATCACCATCATCCTAACCAAGCTGAACAGCCAAGTTTCTCTTCTAGTCCACCAATCACCCTACATTTAACCAACTTTATTATGTCATATGGATGGTTCATACACTGTAGAGGTTTGATGAATTTTGTGGTTCTTGGAGATAATTTCTGCCTTTGAGGTTATATGTCCCTCCAAGGTGTCAAAAACTGTGTTAAGGTCGTATGTGACCTCCTTCTCTCATTGTATCCACGAAGTGCTCACTAGGTGCCACAAGACTGGATCATACTCAAAAAGATAAATTTGTTGTCACTGCACCATCCGCCAACTTCTGTAAGTACAATCTCTCAGGGCTCATCATTTCAGGTGATCAGCAGAAAGTCACTGCCATTAAGAACTTCTCAGCCTATGATAACTTGGCAAACCTAGGATTGTTAATGGGATTGGTCAACCAGTTAGCAGAATTTATTCCTGACATCTTCATTGCAGCCCAATCTCTACAACCCCTGATGAGTTCAAAGAGAACATTTCTTCAAACTTAAGGCCATGATGAAGCATTTCAATGTTTCAATTAGCTCTCACCAGCCCACCACTTCTCACCCTCTTCTACTCAGTCCTACATACTGTCTTTCAGATGGACGCTTTACGCTTCCTCAGCATTGGATATACTCTCCTATAGGACCAGGGTAATGGACACCTGCATCTAGCTCAGTGTGGTTCTCTGCTTCTCGCCGAAAAAGAAACATGTTATGCCACCATCGAGTTTGATATGGCAGCTGTTGTGTGGGAAATGTGAATATGTAGGCTATATCTAAGCAGCCTACAGCAATTAATTCTGATAATGGATCGCCAGTCCCTCTAATTGATTTTATTCTAAACAAATATATGGTGGATGCTAATGAGAACTCCAATCTCCAACCCCTCCAGGATATCTCACCCTAAATCTTCACAGCTGTGTAGAGTGCAGGTTAGCTGATCTGTGTAAATAAGCAGCCTCTATAGATACCTATGGTGTCCAGGTGTTGATGTCCGATAACAGTAACATCGGTATCTGTGTCTGGTAACATTTTGATATTAATATCGCCAGATGACAAGAGAACACAGATAGGTTTAGGCATCTTAGAGATGATGCAAGGTGATCTTAAGCAATGACAGCTGGTCTGTAAATCTTGTGATTTCTTATAGATTGAAGAGGCACGCCTGTTGCTTGAAGAACTGTCTTGATGACCATATTTCTTATTTTCTCTACAACAGTTATCAAAGTGTCCAATATGAGGATAACTGTGGCACTGGACATTGCTGGCAGGGCACTATACTGTCCTGGACCAATGACGAACATGGTCGAAGTTTTTAAGATGTTTTTGGCAACAGGGTATTTATTTGGTTCATGCTCACACACACATATATATACACACACTCACACACACACACACACACACACACATATATATATATATATATATATATATATATATATATTATATGTATATATATATATATATATATGTATATATATATATATATATATATGTATATATATATGTATATTATATATATATATATATATATATGTATATATATATATATATATATATATATATATATATATATATATATATATATATATATATATATATATATATATATATATATATAATGATATCACTACTACTACTAGTACTACTACTACTACTACTTCTGCTGCTGCTTATAATAATAATAATGGTATAAAGGAGATGGATTCAAGGATATTGGCAAAGGTGTAGGCTTTCAGCTTGACATTTAACTTCTCTTGTAGGCTGAAACATCACGCAACTAACTGGATGGGGCATGTTTGGCAGAGGCTGCAGTTTTCACTGCCGCATACAACCAACAGGTGATGAAGAAACCTTGTAAAGGAGAATTGGCATCCAAAGCAATTAACTTTTTAACTAAGTCTGCATCTCAAATACCCATTTAAATAAATCCTTTTTCAGCTGGGTCTCTTCACATGCAGCGGCATTACCTGGGCACAAATCAGCTTCTTTTATAATGCCTTAAATCTCCTTCCATTCCCTGACAGCTAAGTAACTCTCTTTGGCAAAGCGATTCATTCCTGAAACTCTTTATATATGAGTGTAAAATATCTAGGACTTTATATGCAGACTTATCGGTAGAGGGAGAAACTTATAGTGTGTGTGTCGAAGGTTAAACATATCCTCATATGGATTACTTATTTTTCACGTGGAAGCTTACAAAGATCCATCATGAAGGTATAGTTATCCTACCAACGTCTCCATTTCCTAAACATTTAGGATGTTCATTCGACTTTCAATGGGAATGGCGTTTGAATCGTTGGTTTCTATGAATGGGGGAGACAGGTTTGGTTAGAGTTCAAGTTCACCTCTGTACTAGGTGTAGGGGTACCTGGATGGGAATGGACAATAAGTGCAAGAGTTTTAATTAGTGCAGTAAATCTTGCATTTTCTTCTTCTTTTAAGATCTTTCTCTCTATGGTAAAATGCTTTTTGTTCCATTCTTTCTTCCTCACGTTGCATTTCTTTTCTTCTTGCGTCATCTTTCCTTCTTCCTCTGCTATCCTCATACAAGCAAGATTCCTGTAAAAACTGAAACAAAGCAATGAAATATGTCCCAGTAGCTATAGAGGCAGACGGGGTTTGGTAGTAGAGCTAAGGAGTGGTTGGGAATGGGAGGCCGAGTGTTCCCACACTCATTGTAACTGGTCTGCAAGCTTATCTTCCGAGTCCATTATTATTTCCACTATGCAGACAGCAAAAGCACAGTTCGAACAAAGTCATTAACAATAAACAAGAACACTTTAGATATAAAAGAGTAAGAAAAGTTTGATGAAGATTGAATGTATCCATATGTTCGATGGATACGGAAGTCCTCCTGTGGTGATGAAATATTTTCGTGCTTCCTGAAATACCACAGAAAATATTACATTAGAATCCACAAAGAAGGCACTACCAAAGCACAATGCATTGAATAACCCATAGCTGTTCACATGCATCCCTATACTGCACATGAAATGAGAATAAATTAAATAAAAACAAAACTACACCCATTAATGGTGTTGGATGTTTCCCCTTGTCCACACCTGGAAACAAACTTCTTATAATACACACTATAAGTCCACTGCACCATTTACGTCACGGCGATTTCCTTATACCGTAACTCGAGGGGCAAGAATATGACTTGAAATGTAGGTTCTTAAGATCTATTATAGGTATAGACAAGATCCACGGTATCTAATAGAAGATACCTTATTAAGAAGAAAGACTAAGACCGGCTACTGCATCATGAGAACGATTTATCCATTATACATATTCATGTTTATATATATACATATATATATATATATATATATATATATACATATATCTGTATATATATATATATATATATATATATATATATATATATGCACACACACACACATATATATATATATATATATATACTTATAATATATATATATATATATATATATGCATAATGATACTACTACTACTACTACTACTACTACTACTACTACTACTACTACTACTACTACTACTACTGCTGCTAATAATAATAATAATAATAATAATAATAATAATAATAATACATGTGAAATGCGCCTTTTCATGCAAATACAATTTTGTCTCGTGTGGCCGACCCTTCTATATAGAGGTACTAATAAGGTAGAAATGAGATAAAAGAAAAAAAAGAGAGAGAGAAATAATGGGTGTAATTTTCAAGTTGTGGAATTTGAAAATTTCTTATGAATAGAATAAGGAAGGATTTATAATTGCATATGATACTGGGCTGATCAGGAAAAGGGAAGAAAAACCGATTATAGTAAAATTAATTGGAAAAGTCTATAGAATGAGAAGGTTCAGAGTGAATGAGAGAAAATGTAAACAAGAAAGAAGAATAAATAACGTTAGTAAAAGTTGTGAATGAATGGAAGCAGTAGATTTCTGTAAGAATCCCAAAGTAAATATAATGGAATAAGGTATAAAAAATAGAGTCAGTGAATATAATCAAGAATATGTGCATATAAATAAATAGGAACTTAAACCGAATTTCCTTTATGAAAGTGACGTATGCTGGTTCAATGTGAAAAAAAAGAAAGTTGGAACTGTTTGCATGGTATTTGTGGTGTAAAACGAATAAATATGGAGAAAATGGCGAAATATAGATGTGGAGAGGCTAGCAAAAGCAAAAGTATAGTTCAGAGATTTCATATGAAAAAAAAAAGTGGATTTCAATAAGCTGGTGAAAAGTATTAATACGTAACAAGAGCAATTAGAGATTTCAGACTTCCGCCAATGAATATTGCCAACATTTTACTTAAGTCTAACACTTCTTTCTTTTACGATACCGTAAGAATCTACTGTAACATTTAACTAAATTCTACGGACAGTGCACCCCCCCCCCCCTCCCCATTTCATATGCTGAGAGCAGATGTTGAAAAGTACAATGTTGATCCAGAATCGTGATCTTGATCCGTTTTACTTGGAAAGTTTCATGGTTTCTTCAGAGGCATAATATCGGTCCATTATTAAAATTTGATGAAAATCCAATTTCGTAATATTCAAAATTATGAAAAATGCAATTCCGGATCTAGAATCCGTATCCGTTACCAGACCATCTCCAAAAGTTAATGGAGTCATCCATGTCCTAAGATCTGCCTGTAGTAAAAATTTCGTCAAAATTCACCAATCTCCTTTGACATCTTTGAAATTGCAAAAAATGCAAATCAAGATCTAGAATCCGGATCTGGATTCGGATCATCTCCCCCCACAAAAAAAAAAAAGAAAAAGAAAAATGAAAGGGGTCGTTCATGATCTGAAATCTATCTGTGGTGAAGATTTCGTCAAAATCCGTCAAGTAGTTTTGGCGTAATCCTATCCACAGACTGACACACAAACATATCGATAATAAATGAATAAATAAAATGACTCAAGGTAGAAGAAAAGGAAGGTGTAGTGGAAAGATACCCTGAAAACATTTAAGTGCAAGAAAACTGCAGTTGGATGGTGCAGTATCAATGGTGATAATCATGTGGATGTTGGACATAACTGATTACAATTCTTTTAAAGACCGGCCAAGTAATCAGTAGATAAGTAATTAATTTTTTATTATGAATCACGCCATTTATGGAATCTATTAATTGTCAAACAAATTTAAAAACTCCCTTTTTAGGTATTGAAAATTCATATGTATGTCATTGTGAAAATCACTGCTCAAGAAATGCAGGAGAGAGAGAGAGAGAGAGAGAGAGAGAGAGAGAGAGAGAGAGAGAGAGAGAGAGAGAGAGAGAGAGAGATGGATGAATTGAATCAACGAAAAAGTATATTTTTTGTGTTTGTGAAAAGAACCATTGAGGCTGAAAATGAATACTAAAATGCCGACGAAGCAGTAACCATTTAAAACGGTAAACTTAATGAGAGAGACAATGGACGCAACTGAAACCCGGAAAGTGATCTCATCAAGTACACAGACGGACTTGGATGTCATCTGATAAAGAAATGGAGTTGAGGCCCTTCTTAGCATAATCCATTTTCCTCACAGAAAAGAAACTTTGCTCCTGATTAAGAAGAAACGTGTCATATCACTGATGGCTTTGATGTAACCTTACTTTTTAACGTATATTTTTCAATGTTTTATTTGATACTATTTCAAATTCCTTGTAATATAAATCCGATGTTGAACATGAATTTATCTCGAGTAAAAATTATAAATGTTACAAATATAAATCAATGCTTACAAAGATATGAATATTGGCTTTCTATTGTGGAGACAGATGCACGAACGTACGCAGTTTTACGCATAACTATTACTGGCAGATATAAACCAAAAACGTAAAATATAGAGCTGGAAACAAGGAAGTGTAAAGTAAACTCGATAAAAAACTATATGATAGTGAAATAATTCTTGAGTTTGAAAGATTAATATTTATACCAGTCATATAATTGCTGCAAATGTATGGGAAAAGCCCAGTTGGGCGAACGAAAATGCGGTAATTTTCTCCATTTTACCAAATAATTTGATTTAGTTCTGATTTAGATCTCGATTGTTTTCCGAATTTTAAAATGCGAAAGAATATAAAGTCGAAAGCGTTGGAAAGAAAATGATGGTATTTCCATGACTTCATCATTTCATCGTTGGAAAATCAGACTTAGGTTGCAAATATCTGTCATTTCTTTTGGGTTTATAACATTCCTGAATAATATAGTATGATTACTTGACTAATTATCTTTATATTTCTCATGGTAATTTTCATTGATGTACAGTACATTCTATCCATGTATATGGAATTCAGAATAAAGAAGAAATGAAACCATTCATTCGTTTTGTCTACCTATCTCTTCTTCAGTTATAAAATCGCATATTTGATCTGTAACAATCTCAAAATAGGTCTCATAGTGACATTTCGAAGCTATGAGATCTATTTTTAGTAAAACCTGTTCCTTAGTCTAAGAACATAAGAGCAGCCTCTTACTAGCTCCTCGGATAACGTTATCTAACTAAGGATAATCAATGAGAAGGAAAAACACACACCCACACATACACAAACAAACACACACACACACACAAACACACACACCCCCACACACACACACACACATATATATATATATATATATATATATGTATGTATATATATATATATATATATATGTGTGTGTGTGTGTGTGTGTGTGGTGTGTGTGTGTGTGCGCGAACTGAATGCCTACAGACAAAATGCCTAATGGACAAAATGCCTAAAGAATAGAAAATAAAATAAGAAATAAAAATTCAAATAAAAAAAGAATATGGAACGAAATTTTGATTATTGAGTTTAGGCTTCTACCAAGTATTGGAGATAGTGTGTGTGTGCGTGTGTATGTGTAGATTCTCGTTATTAAGAATAGCCTAATGCATATGATTTAATAATAATAATGACACAAGAAGGATTTATAGAAACAAATTGGAAGAAGGATAAGAACATTTCTTTATTAAAACATGTATTACTTATATAACAAAATTTCTAAAATTGATAAAAGTACAGGATTCATATAACGCAATCT
>NC_090725.1:191932246-191944746 GCF_036898095.1 Palaemon carinicauda
ATATATACACACACACACACACACACATATATATATATATATATATATGTATGTATATATGTATATATATATATATATATATATGTATATATATATATATATATATATACATATATATATATATATATATATATACTAACATATTTCACCAGCTATACTAGGTAAGATAAAAGCTTGTTGGTGGTCTTTCCTGGAATTGCATAATTTTCTGCAGTTAGCTCTGTTTAAGAAGATTTCCTGCTACTTAACCTGAGAAATGGTTGAATCTTGATAGCAATAACCTTCATGATGTCCTTCCATTTCATACAGGGTCTCCTCACAGGTTTTTTACCACCTATTATCCACTCCAGTAATTGCTTCAGGAATCTACCATCCTCCTTCCTTTCGACATGCCATACCATATAGGTTGACCTTTTAAATCTGATGCATAATACTTTTAATGCCAAGAAGCCTCTTCCCTGATATCATCATTTCTCATTTGTGAAGTCTCTTGAAACCTTATATTAAGCGATGGACTTTCATTTCTGTTGCTTGCAATAGACTTTTGGTCCTAGTTGTTAAGCATCCCATCTCATGCACATATAATGAATTTTATATTTATATTGATGTGTAGGTAAGGGATTTGATTCCTTTGCAGGTGTTGCAATGTTTTGAAAGTGGGTACAACATACAAATGTTAATGGTGATTTTTTATATATTCTTAGATTTATTTCGATTTTTGAGTTTTTCTCTTGACTGAGAATCACTCTGCTTATACACTTTGAGTGTTTGGTTATCCAGAGAAATGTTTATTTCATCTGAATCTCTCAAATTGACAATTACCACTGCAGTGCTATTTGGACATCTTTGTTATTTGCTACAGTTGCCTCATCACCTTCATTTACAAAAATAATAGACCTATCGTCGTCTTCATATATTTCCCACATCCACATATAGTAAAAAAAGCAATGGGGCAGTACACTACCTTGTCACACACCCAATCTTATTATAAACCAATCTTGCCCAGCTCCCTGTCTTTTCGTTTTACATTTGGTATACCGATAAGTACTATAGATTGCTCTTCTATGCTTAAGTAGTATATCATAGTGCAGCTCGCCAAGCCCATTTCGTAACTTCATTCTTTGTATAAGGTCAAAACCCTTCTCCAGATCAGCGAAGGCCAGATATTTTTCCTTATCCCATTCCCGATTTTTTTTCTGGTATCATCTTCCTGGTGAACATCAAGTTTATTGTTCCCATTCCAAGTCTAAAGCCATATTGCCAGTATCCAGAATTTTTCATAAGTCTTTAGGGCGAGTGACATCAGTGATATACCTCGGTAATTTGAACAATATGCCTCGTCTCTTTATTTGTATATAAGGCATATTAGGCCTTTATTGGTCTTACAGAATCTATCCTGTGTTCCAGAACACCAGACAAAGATCAAGAAACGAAGACAATCCTGTTTTCCCCCATGTTCTTTAGTAGCTCGGCAGGTATTCCATCATCGCCAGGTGCCTTACCATTTTTCATTTTCTTGAGGCCATTTCTTAGTTCGTCTAGTATTAATTCAGGCTCATCGCAGTCTTCTTCTTGATAGTTGATCGCAAGTTCATCAATACCATCCTTCATTGGGTTCAACAGTCTTTCAAAGTGGGACTTCCATCTATGTTCTATATCTCCTGGTTCTGTTGATAAATCTTGTCTGTTTTGGATATTTACCGCATATGAGAGAGGCTTAGATAATTTTCTATTGCTAATTGCTGTATTGTATATGAATTTCTTTGTGCCATCAAAGACTTTTCCAAGTCATTGCCTATCTGTTCCCATGTTTGTCGTTTCTGTGCTCGTTTCATCTTTTGAACCTCTTGTACAGTTGCATTGAATCTTAATTTTTCTTTTATCTAGGGTGTTTTCATCTATTTACGGAACTTCTCATATCCTCTACAGTTGCTGTTATTAGGTCTTCTGTCCACCATGCTGTCTTTTTCTTTTCTTTCCATATGGTGTCTTTTTATCCATTGTATATGTAGTAACTTCTGTTATTTTATCTGAGAAATTAGTCCAGTCATCATTACCAAGCGATGGGACGAGGAAACTGCATGATAATTTTCACCTTTTTTGTAGTTGAGGAATAGAGGCAAAGCATGGAGTGGGTGTCATAATGACGGAAGAACTTGCTGAAAGGATATGATATATTGTTTATAAAAATGAAAGGATTCTTAGTTCGTCATTCAGAATTGGAACACAGAAGAAAAGTTTTAAACTGGTATATGCTTATCAATAGGGATAACCTATAAGGAAAAAAGAACAGCTTTATGAAAGCCTACATAAAGTAAAGAAGTCTCTACCATATAGAAAAATTATTTTAATTCTTGGTTATATGAATGGACATGTGTGACTTCATAGACTCGGTGTAGGAGACATAATAGGCTCATATAACATGGATGACCGAAATAAAGAATGTGAGAAAATATTGGATTTTTGTTGGCAAAGTAGTTTTCTCTATTATAAATACATTCTATAAATATATGGAGTTATAAGTGGATGTGGTATAGTTGGAAGTCAGCTCTGAATAACTTCAGTGATAAATTAATGTTTTTTAAAGATATGAAAGAGTATAGTATCAGTATCATGTAAATTAGATCATAGGTTAGTGATTGCAAAATTAAAATAAAGAGAACCAAAAGTTCGAAAGCTCAAAGAAGCAGTAAGATTTACGGTGTAAAATTTTCAACGAGAGGCTTGCTTTGACTCTCTTCCTCAACTACAAAAAAAAATGAAAATTATCCTGCAGTTTCCTCGTCCCATCGCTTGTTAACATTGTTTCCCAAAATCCAAATAATTCCAAATTCCTCCTCCACATTGTCTCAACGTGTATTGGCATTGATTGTGTCGATTTTAAGTGTTGTATCCGTGTGTGTCCGAAATGCATATCTACAGTATTTCCGTTCTTTCTCAGGCTGCACCGGATCATCCTTTGTTCCTACAATAAATCCGAAAGCAAAGCGTTCGCTTCCTGAGCA
Organism: Palaemon carinicauda; assembly: GCF_036898095.1. NCBI lineage: Eukaryota > Metazoa > Arthropoda > Malacostraca > Decapoda > Palaemonidae > Palaemon > Palaemon carinicauda. Next base: position 191,935,252 of record NC_090725.1, read on the forward strand.
AGAGCATTTTAGTCACTGGCTAGCTAAGTCTGTCATGACCGTACCTCCAAAATTTATCTGGGCTTAGGACCGGAACTGTAGAAGGTTGGCTTTCCCACAGTAGAGGCTAGTTTATATATATATATATATATATATATATGTATAGACATATGTATATATATATTTATATATATACATATATATATATATGTATATATATATATATGCATATATATATATATATATATATATGTATATATACATATATATATATATATATATGTATAGACATATGTATATATATATTTATATATATATATATATATGTATGTATGTATATATACATATATATATATATATATATATATTATATGATGAATTTTGCACATTTGATCGTGTTTTTCATATTCTAAAGGACCATATATTTGGATACATTAATGTCTGGATTCTCTAATCGACTTCTCGATCAGAGCCACAAGCGATTCCACTCAAAGACAATAGCTTCTGACCGGGAATCGAACCCTGGACCTGGAAATTGTAACAAGTTTCCTGGACCAGGGTTAGATTCCCGCCGGGCAGAAGCCATTGTCTTTGAGTGGTTTCGCATAGGGCTCTGATCTTGAGGTTGATAAGAGAATCCAGACATTATTTTACCAAGACATAAGGCATATTTGCATATATATATATATATATATATATATAGATATATATATATATATATATATATGTATATATATATATATATATAGATAGATATATATATATATATATATATGTATATATATATATATATATATATGTATATATATATACGTATGTATATACTTCGTTCTAAGGAAGATTACATCTGTAATATATGCATATATATATATATATATATACACTCACATATATATATATATATATATACACACACACACACATATATATATATATATATACACACACTCACATATACACACACACACACACACATATATATATATATATATGTGTGTGTGTGTGTGTGTGTATATATATATATATATATACTCATTGCTATTTGTGTGTCTAATTTATTTTTTTCTGAACAACCATTTCAATCTAGCTTGTTCTTAAATAATTTTTCTTCTAAGTCCCTTTGTGGAGAAGTCTTCTTTTATTCGGCTTAGTAAATATATTTTAGCGCTCAGAATCTATTTGATATGTAACATTCATATTGACGTAAATGAAATAAGTAAACGGAGAATGTTGTTAGTAAATTACTTCATATGAGCCGAAGGAAGTAAAAATACCTGGAAAAAGAATATAGCTTACTAGATTTAATGCACTAATATTGGTTTAAAAGTATAAATTTCTCCAAAATGTTCATTAGAAATGCGGAAAAACTCTCTCTCTCTCTCTCTCTCTCTCTCTCTCTCTCTCTCTCTCTCTCTCTATATATATATATATATATATATATATAAATATATATATATATATATATATGTATATATATATATATATATATATATAATCTCTTCTGGCATAGTTTTCTCTCAGGTAATTTTCATTAGATGCTAAAGCATATTTGGCAACATATGTTTTTAGGGAACATCTTTCTAGTTTCCAGTATCCTTTCTTGTCTCCGGGGATAGAGTTTTGAAGGAAAAGACGGAATTTGTTACTCTGCTACTCCAATCATTCGCAAGATAAAAAAGTTGAAATATTGTGCTAGCAAGGAGACTTGTACAATTTCTGTATATGAAATATATGGGTATTTAGAGAAAGCTGAAAGTGAATTATATAAGAAAAAGTCTTTCTGAAAAATTATGGCAAAGGTATAGCAATTGATTGACTTGTTCATGGTGTAAAGGTTAAACGTTTTGTGTACAAATTATTGAAGAGATCAATCACAAAATTAGTTCAATTTACAGGTACTATACACAGATGAACAGGTAAGGTTAAGTGTCAAGGTCTCAATAAGGTTCCTGTGTAAAGAGACTAGAGACAACGCTGTAATAAGATTAGATTGGATAATAATGCTAGTCATAATTTTAATATAAAAAAAATGAAAAGTAAGTTCTTAACATCAATTGCTTACATAGCAGTTAAGAGAACCAAACCATTTTAAATAAAGACATTTTGAGGTGATAAGTTAGCTTAAGATATTTTGAGGGGTTTATCCATTTGGAGAAAATGAAAGAGATCATTTCGATGCTGAGCTTTTAATAAAGAGTACTCAGAATTTATTGTGAGATAGACCTAAGCAATATGAGACAAATGGTGTGACAAAGGTAATCACATAGAAGATAGATATAATCTAATGTTATTAATTATCCTAAAATGTTTGTTTTTCTTTTATATTTATTACTTCTCTTCTAGTTTATTTAGTTCCTTGTTTCCTCACTGGGCTACTTTTCCGTGGTGGAGCCCTTGGGCATACAACATCATGCTTTTCCATCTATGGTTATAGCTTAGCTAATAACAATAATAATAATAATGATAATAATAATAATAATAACAATAATAATAATAATAGGAGCCTGAATATCTAGGAAGAGCGAAACCTATCAAGTGACACGATGTTGGAACGGGATGGGATGATGATGGGGAAATCCCTTCTAGCGAAAATGCAATGATCAATAAATTTCCAATTTCAAATTTAAACATCCACCAACAAAATATGGAAAGTGAAATATATATTTACACAAATTTACCGTGTTGTGTCAGAACCTGTGGTAAGATTCTCTTTCATAAACTGAAATTTTTATTTGTAAATGGCTGCCTACCGTTGATAAAATGTTATCGTAATATGAGCAATTTATGAGAGAGAGAGAGAGAGAGAGAGAGAGAGAGAGAGAGAGAGAGAGAGAGCAATTTGGCGTTACTATTCATTGATTTCGTGGTTGGACATGTTCGCTATCTGGTCGTCTTCCCTCTTTTAATTACATTTCTGTAGCTGGGCAAACTTCATTGTGTTGTATAATTTGTTGAATCCACACACCACTACGTATCAAACCTCTCCATATCCCTTCAGCCAAGCATATTAAACAATTTAGGTATAACAATCAATGTTCCTAGTCTCGAATTGCTAACTAAATTTGTTGTGCTTGGAATATCCATATTTACAGATACCGTATTTAAAGTAAATAGGAGTAGGCAGTAAATTGCAAGCGATAAAATTGTTCATCCATCAAACACTTTGATGAGAAATTTGCATTTTAGCAATCATCATTATTTCCATGTGAAGGGGAAAAAGAAGGTGAGAGATAAGGGTTATTCTATATGGTTGTATCATGATACTAGAATATTTCTAGATTTGTTGGTGAAATTATAATTACTTCTCATTTTTATACGCCTTTCTAATTTATCCTGTTCTCTTCAAATAAAAATGCTGCAAAACCGTCCTGAAACGTAGTGTTTTCCTCTTTTATTCACCAAATTAGGCTACCAAATTTATTGTATATACCTTTGATATTCTGTGACATTAGGAAGCAAAGTAAATCAGGCACCTCACTACCTAGATGTAATTCTTATTAAGTTTAAAGGTTTTCAACACATAATCACTCAGTTGGATTCGATATAAGCGTTCAAGGACAAAAACAAAAACAAATCCATCTCTGATTCTGAAATGAGAAATTTGTCTGTAGTTCCAAGGTTTAGAGATATTTCTCTCAACTTTGAATATTTTACATAAAGTTTCTTATCTATAAATAAACCATGGGGTCAGACATGAAACGCAACTTCTTCCTGTACTACTTCAAACAGATAAAACACAGTAAATCAGTTAAAAAAGAATGGTTATTAACCAAATACTACCGAATGGAATATAATATCAAACCAAATCAGTCAGATGAACAGAATGAAAACTAGCAAAAGAAACCACATAACATTGTTACAAATACCAATTAATCTGACCTCATCCAGAAATTGGAAAAGGCGTGGACAGCTAAAATAATGTTTTTATTGCTTACTATCGACTATAATGGAACTGATATCAAAACCACACAAAAACACATTCTCAAAGACATTTTTGATAACAATATTATACAAAGCTATTGAAAATGATCGAATAATCATTCTAAGTACACTAACGAGGAATGATAAAACCTCTTTACAACATACATAAAGGCTTTTGGTATATTATCTAAATGCATAAAATTTCCGAATTTCTTTAGGATAGGAAAACGTTAAAATCAAGAAAAATACTTGCTATACTTTCATGAAATTTTGTTCACTGCCAATAATATTTCTATACTTGAAAAATACTATTTCCTCTATTTTTATTGGCATGGACACTAAGTCTTTCAAGTGAAACTATCTTATCAATTAATATTCTTTTAGAACCATACAGCAGATATAGTAGTTAAGACTATGGAAGGTGCAAGAGACTTTTCAGCAATTAATGTAGAATAGGGATTGGGTAACGTCTATGGAAATGCAAAATCCAAAACACTAGCACAAATCAAACCCCAGTCGCAACATATCTAACAAAGAGATTAAATCACATTCTTTCACTATATATTCATGAACACCATGTATTCTGCTCCTCACCTAAATAACTGCAAGTAACGGGGACTTCTATCTGAAGGAATCTTCAGTTCCTTGTCGATGAGACACTCAACTTTACTCTATGGTAGACTGCACGTACAGGGTCCACTCTACATCACACCTTAACATCTTAGGAAGCTCCCTACATTCTCTTCTGGAAATCTGCATCAAGGATGTTCTTTCTCCACAAAATTATCCATATGTACATATGCTGTGAAGGACAACTTCCTCCTGAGGTCCTCCCTCAGTGTTCTTAGCCGGCATCTGTATGTGAAATATAGAAAATTGTCTGCTTCTGAAAATAATATCTGAAACTTGTGTCTTACATTACAATGTTGAAAAATGCACAATGGTAGATTCTCCTTTTCAGATATCTTTGGGATGCACACTGAGCAAGTCGTAAATATCAATAGTTACCCTATTCTACTTAACCCCACAAATCTAAGACTATGCTTGAACGAACAGAATGAGGTCCACAAGTGGCATAAAAGAACAGCAATTAACTCCTTTATAATGAGATCCTTATTCCACTACGTCTTATGACTCTGCAAGCATGTTGAACAAATTTTTAAGTTACTTGAGCGCAAGGATAGTTGGAGAGGCATGTGAACTGAGAAGCAAAGAAATCCCTACATAGACAATATTAACACCCCCCCCCCTAAAAGAAAAAAAATAAGAAACACGCCAGATGTATAGTTATCAAGTTCTATAAGAACTACATCCACAGCAATTAGAGAGAACACCAAAGTACCCTTCAAATCATCTTCACTGAGCTTGTTACTCTTACATGTTCTAGCAACAAAATTGTTAATCTTATAAAAAGAATCTACATGGTGATTCATATGCAAGAGATCTTGGTGAGTAGTGTTGTTTACCCCTTCCGATGCTGTGTCCAAGAAGAACACAGTATTTGTATAAAATTTTTGAACTTTCAAGCGTATTTCATGCCATGTTAGAAACTCCTAACAGTTATTTGGCCACAGTAACCTTAACCAATATATCACAAAATAGAAACCAGAACGGAATTCAGGCCAAGAAATATACCCTCTCCTGAGTACCGGCAAGAAATCCCTAACTGTGATAACTTTAGATACTCATACAGCAATTTATGAATATGACAACACCTGCCAAATCAAAAATCCAGACAGAGCTCTTAAGCACTAATTAGAATGGTTTATCAATCCAACTTTCTCATTTAAAAAGTGAATTGAGAAGACAGATGTATTGCTCACCAACTGAACCTTCTAGCTATATTGCTATTTATACATATGGCAAAAAGCAGTCCTCAGAAACTTATAAAACACAAAGATTCCATTTTACTTTCTGTCTCTGGCATGAACATATCTCTCGTGGAAGAGAAGAGGCATACATACATACATACATACATACATACATACATACATACATACATACATACATACATACATACATACATACATCTGTATATGTATAATATACTTTAAAGAAAAAGAGAAAATAATCTCTTATTATTCATAAATTACTCTATCATATACAGTAGTGTACCAACACCTTTACAATACCAGTAGACAATAAGTAATGCATATAACAACTCCTTACCGTATTCCTGTTGTTGAACTGCACACTACCATCAGAAGCCTTACTCAAGCTTTCCAAACATGATGCACCAAAAATGTGCATAAATATCTAGAAATGAGCAACACCAAAATTCTGAATTCGCATTATAAATAATGATGGCAAAATAATTCTAAAGTGATGCATAATGCACTACTCCATGCCATTATTTACTCTGTGAATAGGAAAGTAGCTCATCGTAACAACGATCCAAACGAAATATCTAGTACTGCGTATTCCTTAGCATCATTTAAAAGAAATACGAGTAATAAATATTATACAGGTTTTCACGACACCGAGAAAGGAAAATTATTCATCAAGAAGATAAAAAGTATTAGATACAGAGAACTACGGCTGGATGTTTTCCAGCTTCTTTAAAAGGTCAGCAAAGCTTTTTTTTCTCTCTCGCCATCGATTCTTTCGCTAATGATGTGTTTTCAGTGAAGGACTTCTTTCCTTTACTAATGGATCGTATAGTAAAACAATACTGAAAAACAGCACCGGTGGTTATAATGTATATCTTTTGCAATACGTTGTCACTGACACAGCATGAACAGTTAAACAAATAATATTACATTTATGAATAAAAGGATGATTGATACCACATACTTTACCAATTGCTGAATTTAACTTGCGCAAAAGACAATTCTATTTCTATCAAAATCAAGCTCAAACAAAATATTACAATTGTCAAAATGATTATTATTATTATTATTATTATTATTATTATTATTATTATTATTATTATTATTATTATTATTATTATTATTATTATTATTATTATTATTATTTAATCACAGTCTACAGAGACTGGTGGTTTATAACGTAGGGTTCCCGGTTACATCCCGCTTCCTTAGGAATTTATAACTTTCCTCAGTACTGTACAGTATATGTGCTGTTTTAAGTAGCAGGCTCTATAGCACAAGACCTAGGGCTATTTAAGCTCCAACCCTTAAGATTCTTTTTCAATGACTTAGGTATGGTCCATAGTGCTCCTATGATTATTGGCACCATTTATACTTGCACATTCCATAGTCTTCTCAACTGAATTCTGAAGTCTTGGCACTTTGCTATTTTTTCTTCCACCCCCCCCCCCCCTCCATATCTTCCACTCTGGAGTCTCACGGTATTGCAGCATTAATGAGTGATACTTCTTTTTTCGTTGTCTTGTCGACCAGAGTGACATCTGACCGATGTACTTGCATCACCCAGTCCATCCGTATAGTGCTGTCCCAGATTAATTTACCCTGAATATTTTCTACCATATCTTGAGGTTGATGTTTGTACCATTATTTGCTTCATTGTATTTGATATTTTCTACGGAGATTCCAAAGGAGAGCTTTAGCCACTGTATCATGTCGTTTCTTATATTGATTCTGAGAAATTGTGGTGTATTCGCTGTCTATGGGGTTGACCGTTTCTTCTTCTTGCCATACATTTCCTGTACTTTGACTATATGTTAGTTGCATTGATTGCTCATTAAATATATCTTGTTATTAAAGTCTGATCTTGAGCTGCTATTATCATCCTTCAGTTACCTTCCTAAGTTCTTCCTTTCAGTTGCCACTGGCATGTTTCCGTACTGGTCAATTACTCTGTTCAACTCAGGAATTAACCATGCATTGTTTTCTTCTTTTCAATCTTCTAGTCTCTTTTTTTCTGTTCTCACCTTATACACTTCTGGGTCATCATCGACCTTCATCATGTTTTCTTCTTATGCATTCTTTAGCCATTCATCTTTACAGGTCTTTCGGTACTGTCCAAGTGGTGTACTTTCGATGTTAACACAGTCTTCTATACCGACAAGACCTTTTTCCTCTTTCACTTAGTGGTATATAAAGCCTGCCAATATTCGCCCTTATGTGCAGTGGTTGGTAGATGATCATTACTGTTCTATTCATTCTAACCATGTTGCATACCTCTGACTTCTTCCAATTCACTATTCCTGCACTGTACCTGATCACTGCATTGGTACTTACAGACTTTGCCATATTTCCAGAATTAAGGTTTGCCTTCATTAGAGTTTTGATTCTTTGCATGCATTCTCTTCTAATCTTTTTCTTCATCTCTTGGTATTTTGTTGCTTCTCCTTCTATTACCCCGAGGCATTTATAGACAGCTTCGTCTATATCCTTCATGACATTACCATCTGGCAGATATATTCCTTCTATCCTTGTGATTTTTTCTTTCTGTGTTAATTAAAAGCACGCTTTTCTATCCTATGCTCCATCTTGATGTCCCTTGATACAATTCCTAACGCCTGTTAATGTGTCATAGACACATTAACATCAATTTCATCATCAAAGCATCTCAGAAGAATCTCCTAAAATAAGTGTTCCAAAAGGAATGTACATAATATGATCCAAATAATTCCGCCATACACATAAAATTATTGAAAGATAAGTAGATATACAAAATATAAATTTAATGCTATGATCAATAGTCCAATTATTTAAAAGAGAGATTTTGGGGGAAAAATATCCAGAATTTTCGATTAAACTTATGAAGACGCTAAATGTAATTTGGGTGCAGGTTCCAAGCTTAAGATAATGATCAGTCTTATCTTAGAATATATTTTGGACGCGTAGTAAGGGTTTCATACAAATGATTTATTCAAAGGAATCTATAATTGATGCTTACAAACACCTTTCACGTGGTTTTCAAATACTAATTGTTTAAAACCAAAGGATACACAGTAGAAGAATATAATACGGTATTGAGATGCAAGAAAGGATAACAATAAATTTCACTTCTAGCAAAAATAAATGGTCTTTAACGTGGGATGAAATTTTGGTAGATACTATAATAGACTCGATGAGAAATGAAGGAAGAATTGAAATTACTAAAAAATGTTAGGATTATCATTAGTATTATGATCAACGATTTATAGTTAACCTATGATATATATATATATATATGTATATATATATAATATATATATATACATATATATATATATATATATGTATATATATATATATATATATACATATATATATATATATATATATATATTGTTTTTTTTTTAATCTACATGTCTGTAACCTTTGATCAAAGAAAGATTTTCAATATCAATCTGAAATAAAAAAGCCACAATGTTTATGTTTGTATTAATGTAAGTTTTTAATAACTTCACTATATACAACAGAGATGAAAAAGCTAATTACCATAACATTATATTTCATTATTGTTACCATTATTTCCTTAAAAAAAATCGAAAAAGACTATTTTGATATCCTATATAAGTTCTGTTCCAATTTAGTGAAAGTCATATTGGAAGTTATGTAACGTTTGGAAATTGACCTGTTATAAGTAATTCCTAGAACGTAGGAGGAATTATCCAGAAAGGCTGCTTTACATATTGATTTCCATAGGTGAGTTATTTAATTTTGTTTTTAGTGTGGATAACGT
>NC_090725.1:191949746-191954746 GCF_036898095.1 Palaemon carinicauda
AGTGATTCGTCATGAAAGTCGGAAATGGTGATATCCGGTAAGATTGCCAGGCATCAGAAGAATCAAAGGGAATTGTAATCCTAATCTTGTTATTTTCAACGCTTACTGTAATTAGGCTGTAATAAAATTCTATCCTACGTTCGCCTAACAAAGGAACATAGCCTAGTTTATCCCTTCCGTTCTCCAGAACTAACTTTAAGTAATTTATAGGCAACAAATGGGGCGACAGTACACCTATAGTTGCTAACGTGATAGCTTCTACATAATCCTTGGATTTCTCAATGAAATGTGCAATTCTGTTATGTATGTGATCTATCTTTGAATCATAATATGTTAATGTTGCCAACAAATCCTGTACTTCCATAATCTGAATGATATTACTTGAATGTTCATATACTAAATCCATAATTTGATTGATTGAAGCTAACTGATTCCTTAGTTCTGACATAATCAATTCATCTTCATGAGTCAAGAACTCAATTTTCTTATTTTGATTACTAATCTTAAGATGATTGGAAATTCCTAAACCTAAACTTGCAATAGACCCAAAGATGTTTAATGCAGCATAAATAAACGGATTTCGTCTTTCTTTATGTTCGTGTCCTACAGTCCACATCAAAAGGTCACAAGCCAAAGATTCTGTCTTGTAAGTCTTATTTTGCAAGTCATCAGATAGCATCTCTGCAACTTTTAATGTCGATCCAAGCGAACTCTCTGTAGTCAAATGAAAATGTTTTCTATGCAACTCATCCAATGAGACAGAAAACCTTGAAATGGCGGTTTTTAAGCTAGTGACATCATTCTCTGGAAGAAAAATTGCTTGCATATTCACTTCTACAACTACGTTGCTCGATGTAATAAAAACGTCTTCTTGTCTTTCAACTATAGTGCCATATTTAAAATCTATACTTTTAGTTTTAGAGCTCATCCCAAACGAGAAAAATATCTGAGTGAACAATATCACTCACAACAACACAAAATTCATCTTGGAAACCTGTAACGAGAAAAATATATGTAATTACTCCTGTATTAGGAAGAAAACTTTTAATCACACAAATAAAAATTTTTCCCTTCTTTCCCTCTCTTTTTTTTTTTTTTTTATTTCTTATGTGAGCCAATGGTACTATTCTCTCATCCGTGGGTTGGGATACGTTTTGAACTCTAAACCTATTGGCCGTTAATGTTTCCAAAATGTTAAATGGGCCTTCAAACTTAGGTGTTAGTTTATAATTGAGTCCTTTACGCACATTTATCTGTATATATACGTTATCACCCACGGTATATGTTTTAGTTGGCTTCGCTATTTTATCATGATTCCTTTTCATTATGATTTGTGATTCTTCTAAATTCTTTCGAAGGATATCATATCGACTTTTGCTTGCATTTATATATTCTTTTAAAGGATTTGATAGATTAGTTGTAGGCGTTAATACATGGAAAGGCGTTCTAACTGGGGTACCATACAATGCTTCACGCGGGTGACATTTTAATTGATATATGATATGAATGATTCAGAGTACTCAGTGCCGCAGGTATTGCAATATCCCAGTTGGGGTCTGATCCCCCCTAGTGTTACTCTTAATATATTTAAAACTTTTCTATTTGCTCTTTCCACTAGCCCATTCGACTCTGGGTGATATATCATGGTATTTATTTTCTTTATGCTAAGGAATTCACACAATGAGGTAAGAAAGTGATTATTAAATTCACCACCCGAGTCTAAGATTATCATGTGTGGAATTTCATGTTTACAAATGTAACATTCGTAAAACTTCCTAGCGCATTCAATCGCAGCTTTAGTTTTAAGCGCTATTAGTTCTGTATATCGAGTTAAAGCATCTATAATTACTAAGAGGTGCTTATTTCCTCTGTCTGACTCGTAAAATCCTGTTAACAAATCTAAATGTATTCTTTCAAAGGGTTGATTGGGCACGGGATAAGCCCCTAGGCTGACAGGTGTTTTCGTATGCCCTTTGTTTTCCTGACATGTGCGACAATTAGCTATGTGTCTTTTTATATCTGTAAGCATCGTATGCCAATAAAACAATGATTTGGCTTTCTGTGACATTAATGAGAACCCCGGGTGTCCATGAATGGATTTGAATGCAACCAATTCAGGACAGTGGAAATAAGTGAGATTGGTAGTACTACCTGGTCGTTAGTTACATGTGGTGTATTGCGGGTTTTCCTTGTCACAGTCCTACACAGAATATTATCTTTGATTATATAATTCTGCTGCTTATACTTTATATATCCCTTTTCCTTATGATTGCCTTTCAAAGCATTTATAATTGTTTCTATTTTCTGATCTTTTCTTTGCTCAGTCTGTAATAATTCAGCGCTCCAGCCTAAATCTTCTTGTTCAGATATCGTTTTAACAATAGGCATGGATGTTGATATATCTATTAATTCAGCTAAAGGCTCCGTACAAGATGACACGGGGTTGCGTGATAATGCATCCGCAATGATATTTGCTTTCCCAGGTAAATACCCGATTCTCGCGCCAAAATCTTGAATGATCAAATGCCACCGAGTTCGTTTAGGGCTGTGGTTGAAGCCTTTAAAGAACTCGGTTAGTGGTTTATGGTCAGTAAGAACCTTAACGGGATAACCGTAAATTATGAACTTAAAATGCACTAGTGAATTAACAATAGCTAGCCCTTCCTTGTCTATTACTGCATACTTACTTTCGGAAGTTCTCAATTTTCGAGAATAAAAAGCTATCGGAAAAAATTGTTTATCATATTGCTGAAGCAATACCCCTCCTACTCCTAAGTCTGAGGCGTCTGTTGCAATGAAGAATTCCTTACCGAAGTCAGGAAATTTTAAGATAGGAGAACTACACAGTTCATCTTTCAAGGTATTAAACGCCTGTTGATGATGCTCAGACCATATGAAATCTACGCCCTTCTTCGTAAGATCAGTTAAAGGAGCGGCTATTATTGAATAGTTGCGTATAAAACGCCTGTAATATCCACTACAACCCAGAAATTGCTGTATTCCCTTGACATTAGTAGGTATGGGAAAATTACGTATAGCCGACACCTTATCATGGACTACTTTAAGACCTTGGCTTGACACCATGAAACCCAAATATATTAATTCTGTTTTGAAAAATTCACACTTACTAATCTTTACCCTTAAGTTATGTTGTCTTAATCTCTGTAGTACTAGTTCTAACTTACGTAGATGTTCTTCTAAGGTGTTGGAAAAGATTACAAGATCATCCATACAGGCATGCAATATATCCCCTAACAAGTCTCCAAACACTATGTTAATCATTCTTGTAAATGTTATAGGAGCACAACGTACGCCAAAAGGCATCCGTAAAAATTCATAATGTCCCCTGGCTGTGCTGAAGGCTGTGTATGGGATACTATCTTCTTCTAATGATATCTAGTGAAAGCCTTTAAGTAAGTCCAAACTGGTAAAATATTTAATCTGACCTAACAAAGACAAAATATCGTCAGTACATGGCACTGGGAATCGATCAGGGATCATCTCCTCGTTTAGACGACGGAAGTCTACGCAGATACGCCATGTTCGATCTTTTTTCGGTACAACTATTAATGGAAAATTATAAGGGCTGTTTGATTTCCTAATGACTCCTTCTTCTAGCATTTTACCTACTTCATCATTTATTTCATTCTGGAATTTCATAGGGAGTCTGTACGAGGGTACATAGATAATTTTCTGCTTGTCCTTTAACCTTATTTGATGCTCGATCACATCTGTTTTTCCTAAGGATCCATCCGTAGTGGAAAAAACATCATGATATTTAGTTAAAAGTCCAAAAATTTTCTGCTGAATTTCTTCGTCTTGAATGTCTTTATTGATTATATTTTTAATAGATTGCAAAAGAGATTCATCCGCAACTGATTGAGAGTGATTGATTTCTGCAACGGTAAGAATACGATGTTTATAAACTTCTACATCCAAGATATATTGATTTTTGTGAATTACTAAAGTGTTATTTAAATGATTACAGACTTCAATATTACATTGTTGATGTGAGCCTACTGTATAAATAGCTTATGTGACAGACAATTCGTTAGTTTTCAAAGTGTCGGAAAGGATTAATATTTCAGATCCCGGTAATGTTTTCTTTATTTGCACTATTAAATTCGAAGGTACGTTTGAATCGATAGATTGCATGCAAGATGATATTACGGGTGAACGAGAATTCTGCTGGGTCGCGTATATTACTTCTTTATTAGTGAGACAAGTTATTGGTTCTTCAACGTACGTTACGGTTACATTTGTCGTCTCCTTTTTATCCAAAACTGATTTTAAGGTATTAGAAGACTTATAGAATTTCCCTTTGATATACACGCCGTGCTTGGCAGGGGCTAAGATAATGTTTTCATTTCCCATAGATGGGTATCCTATAATTACAACAAATGTATCGGCAAACGTGCGTTTACCGACTTTGAATTGAATATGAGTTATGCCTATGACATTTAATTCATTATTTCCTATACCCGAGAGTCTAACTCTGGATTTTTCAATCAGAAAGTTCGAAAACAACAAATGATGTGTCCTCAAATCCACGATATTACGTTGACTACCAGAGTCAAAAAATAACGTAAAGGATTTGTGTTCTAAATTTACAGCATATAAGGTTGGTCGTAACTCATTTTGGCTTATTATTGTATGAATTCGTTGCAAATCTACGGGAGCATGCACTGTTTTACTTAATTCGGCCGTGTGTTTCATAGGAAAATCTATTGCCTCACAATTATCTGATAAAACATTAAATTGAATATTCAATACTATTGATGTTGACATGAATGACCTCGACCCAACATCACTCTCTTCCCCACTGGAGTTAACTATGTGGTATTTGCTTTGCTCTGCACATTCTGAAAATTAGTCTGACCTTGCGAGGTCTGGTTTGACGACCCAGGCTCAGCGATATTCGAAGAAGTGTTTGTTTGTTTCGGACTCTGAACTGCATTGACATTTGGTTGTTTCTTCTTATTGTTAAAATGAGGATTTTT
>NC_090725.1:191967246-191989746 GCF_036898095.1 Palaemon carinicauda
CATAAAGTCTGAAGTTCTATGAAGATAGACCTTTAGGCACTCCACTGGACATAAAGATACATCTTCCTTCAGAGGGTAGATTCTCTAGGGACCCCACCTGAAGGTGGGTAGCATGTTCTTGGAAAGAAAATAGGGAGAGAAAATCATGAGATGTCGGTTTCTGGTTTTCTGTAATGAAGCGAAGACAGTTGACTTCTGTACTCGCTGAGACAGGGATGGATCTGGTAGCTATTTGGCCACTTGTGGGCCACTATAGCCGCCTTCGCTTTGAAGGATCTCAGCTTGTCAAGGACCTTCAAAAGGAGGTTGTGCGGAGGGAACAGATAAATACCGGACCATCTGTTCCAGTTTAGGGACATAGCGTCCACGGCCTCCGCTAGCGAATCCCCGTATGAGGACATATAACAATCCATTTTCTTGTTGTCTTTCGTCGCAAAGAGGCCTATCTGCAGCTCCGGGACTTGACTCGAGATGAAGGAGAACGATCCTGCATCAAGGGACCATTCTGACTCTATTGGTGTAAACCTGGATAGAGCGTCCGCTGTCACATTGCAGAACCCTTGAATGTGAACTGCTGACAGGTGCCATTTTTTCCTTTCTGCCAAACGAAAAATGGCCAACATCACTTGGTTGATTTGAGGTGACCTCGACCCATTTTGATTCAAGCATCTCACTATCACCTCGCTGTCTAGAACCAGTCTTATGTGGGTTGAGTGGCGAGGAGATACCTTTTTTAAAGTCAGAAGCACTGCCATGGCTTCTAGAAAGTTGATGTGAAATGACTTGAAGAGATTGGACCAAGCTCCTTGGACTCTCTTCTGATGAGAGTGACCCCCCCACCCTTCCTTTGAAGCGTCTGTGTGGATAGTTACTGACGGGGGAGGAGGTTGAAGAAGTATTGATTTCTTCAGTTGCTTGGCATTGAACCACGGCTTGAGAAGCGAACGCAGTCGAGTCGGTAGAGGTCTTATTAGATCTCTTTGTGCGTTTGATGCGTATTTCCTCCAGACTCCTCTTGCATCCTTTAGCTGTGCTCTTAGCACTGGATCTGTTATTGAAGCAAACTGTAGAGAGCCCAGCACTCTCTCCTGTTCGCGTCTTGATATCCATTTGGATTTCAGCAGTCTCTTGACAGATCATGCTATTTCCTTCCTCTTCTTCCCAGGAATGGAAAGTCGATGTGACTCCAAATTCCAATGGATTCCCAACCACTGAAATTTTTGAGCTGGAGAAAGTCGAGACTTTTTTATATTGATCTTGAATCCCAGATGTTCCAGGAACTGGATCACTCTCTTAGAAGATTGCATGCATTCTGTCCTGGATGCTGAACACACCAGCCAGTCGTCCAAGTAGGCTACTACTTGGACCCCTTTAGGCGTAATTGACGGACGGCTGCGTTTGCGAGCTTCGTGAAAATCCTTGGGGCTATGTTTAGCCCGAAAGGCATGGCTCTGAAGGCGTAAAGTTTTCTATGTAACTTAAAGCCTAGGTAGGAGGAGAGGTGGCGATTAATTGGAACATGCCAATAAGCGTCAGACAAGTCTATAGAGACAGTATATGCCCTCTTGGGCAGTAGGGGCCTTATGTGTTGAAGTGTGAGCATTCTGAACTTATAGTTCATTATGAACTTGTTGAGTGGCGACAAGTCAAGAATGACTCTGAGTTTATCTGAGTCCTTCTTTGGAACACAAAACAGCCTCCCTTGAAATTTGATGGACTTAACTTTCAGAATCACTCTTTTGTCTAAGAGCTCTCGGACATGTTCTTCCAAAACGGGTGTTGAGTGTTGGGAGAACTGAGGAAATTGAGGTGGAGGGCTGCTCCAACTCCAACCTAGTCCATTTTTTATTAGGCTGTGGGCCCAGGAATCGAGGGTCCAGCGATCCCTAAATAGCTGTAGCCTCCCTCCTATAGGAAGCATCTTACTTCTGCTGTTGTGGACCTGAGGCCTTGCCTCCTTGACCGCGTCCTCCCCAGAATCCTCTTCCTCTTGACGGGCGTCTAGAAGAACCTCTGGCTGTTCCTCTAGCCCTCGAACGAAAGGAAGAAGTCTGCCTTTCGAAGGCTGGGTTAATAACTGGTGACTGAGTCGCCATTTGTTGAGGTACCAGTTGGTACGTGGTTGGAGGTTGTGCCATCATCTTAGGCACCGCGGTCACAGGAAGTTGTTGCTATTGATGCTGTCGGTAAGGTATAGCCTGCCGAGAAGATGGCCTAGGCCTTTTTGTCTTCCTCTTGGGTTGGGGACCCTTATCCTGAGAAGACTTCCTCTTAAGATCTAAGCCCCACATTTTGAGAAGGTTCCTATTCTCTGTGGTGGCCTTGTCTACTACCTCTTTAACCACATCATTGGGAAAGAGGTCTTTACCCCAGATACAAGCGGATATCAGTTTCCTCGGTTCGTGTCTCACCGCAGCCGAGGCGAACATGAACTCTCTACAGGCTCTCCTAGCTTTAATAAAGCTATAGAGATCCTTTGTAACCGTGGCCAGATGAGTTTTGGCCACCACCATGAACATGTCCTGGTTCTTGGGGTCACTTGCCATTGTTTCTAATGTCGTTTGCAACGACATTGATGCCGCAAGTCTTTCCTTTGTTTCTTGCTCCCTGCGCAAGAGAAACTCCAACAGCTTAGGGAGTTCCTCACCGAACTGACGTTCAGCAATATCAGCTTCCAGCTTCCCGACTGAGAAGCTAAGGTGTACGTCCTTCCAGTCTTCTTGGTCCAAGGGCAAGGTCAGAGATAACGGCTTGCACTCCTCCAAGGAGGGGCATGGTTTCCCTGCCTCCACCAGTTTTAAGGCTGCCTTATATCCCTTTTCATGAAGGGAAAGGCACTGGCAGGAGAGGCCACAAAAGAGGGAAGCTTCTTACTCAAGGCTGGCACCTTTGAGTTCGTGAAGCCCCTCTCTTTCATCGACCTTGATAGTAATGCCTGAGCTTTACCATGATCCAAAACTATGACCTCCTTTGGCTCAGCCTCCTCCTTTGAGGCTGGCTCCTTCCTAAGGCGGACATAACAGTCCGGGTAGGAATCCTTATTGGGCCAAAATTCCACCTCTTCCAGGGGAATTGCTCCCAAATTCTCAGATATAACGATCTTCTCGATTGTCATTGGCATATGTTCGGCATACCTCCAAGGATTGGTATCTGAACACAAAGGAAGATCCTTCACGTTGAGTCGCTTCTGGGGCCCCCGTGATGTTGCAAGTCTACATATCTCCAGTTTCATTGCAGCCTCTTTCTCATCACTCTTCTTCTGAATTTGCTGGATCATCTCAACAATAGAAGAAAGAGTCCTTCCCAGGTCATCTGGGATAGCAGACGAAGTAGAGGGAACAGGTTCTGGGTCCGGAACCGATGTAACCGACACCTCATCGATTTCTTCCTCTTCTACTTGAGGAGTCTGGCACAGCTCCTCCTCCTGACCTTCTCCTAGAAGGTCCATCTCTGTAGAATCCGACACCTCCGACATCCTATCGTCCAATTGGATGTCTTGAAGGGTGGCCGAGACTTCAGCATCCACCGGATTCTGGGTAGTTGGTATCTCCAACTGAGACTGGGGGATAATTGCATCAGCCGATGCTTTAGGGAAAAGGTAGGCCCTCATCTTCTCATTTGGAAGGTAGGGGCCTGAGGTGTTTTTCTGAAAACCCCTCACCCAGGATCGCAATTTTTCCCTGGTGGTATCCCTTGACTCCGTCGACTTGGGGTCGTCAAAAGCCTCAGTAATCAGGTTAGAACATACTGTACAAACCTGAGGGTCCCAATACCGGAGATCACCTCTGGAGGCTGTGCATGGTGCGTGCCTCCTGCAAAGTTGATATCCACAGAAGTTCTTACTGTGGACATTACAGAACACACTCCCGCACTTCGGATGGTCCTCCTGTAAAGAGAAGAAAAATCCATGAGTATCAAGTGAAGGCTTTTCACATATATTGAAACATTTAGCTTATATAGAAAAGCTATAAAAGAAAGAAGGAAAGACACATACTTGTATTTCCTGTCCAGTCAATTGCCGTAACCTCCCAAAATATTAAAACTAAGGTTAATTCTATACTAGAATACCTTATGTAATTTCCTAAACGGAAATTTAATATGTAGTTTTAATATCCAGGATTGAAAGAATACAGAAAGAACTCACTTTCTATATAATGTACGGTCTCAACAAAAGGCTGTACAAGATAACATTAAGTATGATGAAGAACTTTAGTGTTATCACAAACTCTGTACAGCAGTTTCTACTAATGCAGTGTGTACTACACTACGAATATAGCAACTACTGTGCATCGCATATTATTGTGCCGGCCAGCAAGAGCCGGTACGTGCCGGCCGGCAACTACCCCTTTATAAATCAAAGATATACTATCTTTAACTAATAGGCGGCAGCCCACTGATTCGCGACTGTGTGCCGGCCAGCAATCATTGCCAGCCGACGGCTGAAAACACCAAAACCCGGCTGCCGGCCGCTAATCATAGCGGCCAGCGAATTCGGGCTGTGATTCCACTGCCGGCCGGCAAAGGTAATAAAACCATGCCGCCGACAGTAGCCAAGAATCAGAGAACTTCTACCTTTCCGGCTGTCGGCTGTCAAGCCGACAGCCGGGATAGGGGTGCAACACAATAGTCAGAGAAAAAGTATGGATGTAAGGTTATAGGGCGGCATGCCATACGACCTTCCATCCAGAAAGAGTGAGCTTATGGAAGGGGAGAATGTAACATTCAGGCTTCCAAAGAATCCATAGTCTGCCGGGCTCTACCGACGGACATGGAAGGGAGACCAAGGGAGGTCTGGGGTTCACTCTGCAAAGAAAAAAGGGTCTCTGCCGGCCGACATGTAGTGCCGGCCGGCAGAGATCAGAGCCTGTCCTCCATCCTAACCTATACTAGGTACGGAAGTAGGACTGCGGCTAAAAGAAAATAAAAGAAAGAGAGGTGGGGAAGGGATAAGGGTCCTATAGACTTCGTTCTAGCAGGAGACACACTCAGCCGTTAGGGAAGCTCATCCTAACCAAGAGATGTCTATTAGGGAGGAAGATTGGCTATACTTGCTAACCTCCTCTCAACCAGAACAAAGTTAGGTGAAGTTATTTCGCCGGGCAACAGAGAAAACTCATTCTCCAGCCCGAGAAAAACAACAAAGGACAGTCTGCTAGGCCAGTAGAGGAAGGAATCATCTCATAGAGAATCCTTCCAACATGAACTAGGGAAGCAAAGCTTCCTGTGCCCGCCCCTAACCTAGCAAAGGAGACTCTTTTTCTATGCTAGGAAGAAGCAGACCACAGACTAGAAACTCTGATGTTCTGCCCTAACCCAAAAAACCAGTCACTCTGGTTATCAGGTCAGGACAGACATATCCTAGAATAGTTATACCTGAATTATTATACAGATAGAACCACTAGGATTAAGCCGAAGGCTTACAGAGGGAGAGAGGGATTGAACTTGGCCTCCGGAGGAGAAAAAGAACAATCAGGGATATGCGAAAGTATACTACTGTACCTAGAATACTAGACTAGGTAAGATGAGAATCAATTACATAAATCACCGAAACTCTCTCGTATACAATCTTGGAAAAACATTCAACAATATCTTACATATATAAAATATTTGCCTATAGCTTCAATAAAATAACACTCGACAAAACTTATACCATGCATGAAAGTACTAGTGCCAGACGTCTAGGCTACGAAGCCTCGCGAAAGGCAGGATCGGTATCTTGACCCGTGTCGAAATCACCAGGCTAACACTGACCGAACAATATAAGCATTTCTAGTAGCTAAATAGCAAAATTATTAAAGCGTAACAAACCGGGAACGTCGCTCTAGCTAACTAACTGACCCATAAGACCGAGCGACAGCATCCAGGATGCCTCCGGTAGGCAACAGCTCTCTTGTTTATGTTAAAATCACTTTTGATTTAATTCAAAATGACAAGAGCTTACATTTATACATAGTAAAGATAATACTCAACTTTCCAGAGGCAGAAGAGGCCGGAGAAGTCATCAAAAAGTTGAATTAAATCCAAAATAACGAGAGAACACAAGGGAAAACACCGAGTAGTTGAGCTACACGAAAAGGAATAAAGAGGACACCACCGCCTTCATCAGATACACATTGGAAACGGAATAGGAGAGATGCCTTATGAGCGACTCTCTTTTCATTCTCGTTTCGGATTCTTGTCACTAGATCCCCCTCGAAGCGTTAATACTGTTCGGGGCGAAGATAGCTATGTGACGTGTCAAGAATACGTCCTCTGATTTTATGCGATATCCCTGTGAGATTATTTAGGGATATTCGCTCCAGGAGTTAGAATTCTGGATACCTTAAGGTAAAATTCTCTGGAAATATTACTGTAGTCAAATATACCCTAGAAAGCTACCCTTTAGGAACTTCCATCAGGACGACATGGCCTGAGCCCAAAAAAAAAAATATATATATATATATATATATATATATATATATATATATATATATATATATATATATATATATATATATATAGTCAGTACGTAAGAGGAGCTACTCTTATGTGGGTATAAGTAATTTCACTGCATTCTTTATTCAAGTCAGTGTATGTAAATTTGCGTTATCTCAAGAATTAACTTTCGATTTCACGTATTTTGTTATGAAGTCTTATGCAATCTCGATTAAGTGTGCTATACGAACCATACGAGGTATGAACGAGTGCTTATGTAAGTTTTTTATGGTATTGCATAATGTTTGCAAGTGTTATATTTGCCATATACTTAGAAGGTTCTTGAAAAACCCAAAGTTAGTTTTCATCTTTTTTTATTATTATTTCGATGAGAAAAGTGGGCAGAGCTAGCTGAGAGAGAGTTGTCCCACTGGTGTGTTTGTAGGTGTCAGATGCGTGATCATTGGCAACTTTAGCGTTGTTAGAGCCGGCCCCAAGCTTCTAGACCCCTGACATAGAAGAATCTAGAATAATCAAGTCAATATATGTCTGTCCACAAGGATGCATTGCAACAGAAAAGAGCATGCCTGTCCTGTGAAAGACCCTGCATTCTCTCTCTCAAGTACCTCGAGTGTGTGCCCACTCCAAAGTGAACAAATCTTTACCCAACATATATCGTGTGTAGTGTGTTCAAATGTTAGAAAAACTTTAAAGGTGATTCCAAATTTCTTGTGTTTTTGGGAGTGCCGATATTACATAAATTTTTCAGCAACTGGCTTTGTGAGGCTTATGCAAAAATGTGGAGTGTATTTTTTTTTAGCTTAACTGTTCGATTACTTTGTGTGAGCTAAAAACTTGTAAGTTTATCAATTACTTCATGTAATTTTTATAAGAGTTTAATCATTAGTGTTGAAGGTTAACAGTTTTCATTAATTATCAAGATTAATTTTTGTGTGAAATTTAATTTCCAATGAAACAAGTGATTACATGTTTTTCAGAGTGTAATATTCTCTTGTCTTACTCTAAGGTTTTGTTCAGATTTAATTTTTCCAGTCATGTTATTATATAATTTTAAGAGTGTAATATTTTCGTCTTAGTTTAAGTGTTTGTTCAGATTTAATATTTCGAGAGATTTATTTTTGGTGTTAATTCTTTCAAAGTTTTGTAATTTTTCTAAAAGATTTTTTTTTTTTTTTGTAAAGTGTGCATTATTTCGATCACTAGTATTTCTTACAGAACTCTCTCGTACTCCTGTTTAAGAATCGATGTAAGAGGTTGTTTTGAAAAGTTCTTGATAATAGGTACCCATTTTGCTTAGAGTTTACATAAGAGACCTTTCGATATTCAGTGATTTTATATATTGCCGTCTGAGAGTTATATAAATTTCTTGAGAGGTTGGGTATTATTCAATTATAACAGATTATGTAAAAATAAACAGGTGAGTTTGGAACTCGGGAGGCTGTGTAACTTGCCAGCCGTAATATATGATACAATATATTTTCAGTGCCAGACCCGGGACCATAATGAAAGCAAGAGAAATTGCAATACGAGAAGAGAGAGAAAATAGGAAGAAAAAGAGAGAAGACAGGAAGAAAAAGAGATAGAAGAAACGAGACAAGTAAGAGAATTGGAGCTGTTGAATACCCGTGCAATGTCGGCAACGCAGACAGAGATGACCCCTGCTTTGCACAATCCCTTGTTTAATGCAATGAATGCCGAAAGGTTAATTGTAAAGTTCACAGAAGAGGCTTCCGATGAATTGTTCGATCATTTTGAAACGGTCGCATTGACGATGCAATAGCCCAAAGATAAATGGTCCGTGTTATTGCAAAGCGTCCTCTTTGGGAAAGGATGTAGTGCTTATCTTTCTTTTTTCAACACCAGAGGAAGGAGTATGAAGAAGTAAAGAGGATTGTGATGCAAGTATACCAGATGACCCGTGAATATTATAAGGAAAATTTCGGAAGTTTGTGGAAGAACGAGGAAATTACTTTCAAGGATTATGCTTATCAGGTATGACGATGTTTTAAAAGATGGATAGAGGCTACTAACGTGAGGGAGATGGCTGATTTAGAAGAGTTGATAGTACTAGAACAATATCTACGAGGATAGAGGCAATGAAACTTGATAGAGCCACTATGCTAAGTAAAGATTATAATATTATCAGTCATAAACCCTCTTCGGGTAGGAAGTTTCAACCGTCACTCTGACCAAGTGTCAAGTATCCCCCAAACCATGGAAACCAATTCAGTAATAACTATGTGAACAAGTTCAATAGTTACAACGGGAGTAGCACTGGTTCTGTTCCAAAGCAGAATGCGATAGTACCACAGCAACAATTGTTGAATCGTAATCCTTCAAGTATCGAGAAAGACATGCAGAAGATTAATATTTTCTGTTTTAAGTGTGGCCAGAGAGGCCATATCAGTAAGGAATGTTGGTCGAACTAACCGAAAGCAGTCACCCAAGTGGTTAAGGAAAATTCGACTTCAAGGAATGCAAAGACAAAGAAACATTCGGGAAAGGACGAAGAGGAAAATAAACCAGCTAACATTTACATGACAAACAGGACAAACCCAAACAGCGTGAATGACTTTAAACCGTATATTTATTAAGGTATGTTAGCAGCAATAGACAGGAGTGACCAAACCCCATTCAAGATATTGTGAGACAATGGTTGCAACCGTAGTGTGGTGACACAAGGTGTACACCCACTGGTGGAACAGTCTCTCACAGGAGACGCGGTTATTTTGAAGGGAATAGAGGAGAGGAGGTTACCCCTATTTGACGCTTGAAACTGTCATGAAAGTTGGTGACAGCTAATTTTGATTTTGCGGTAAAGGATTCATTGTTTGTCGAAGGAGTAGAAGTCCTGCTGGGTAATGAGGTTGGTGGAGCGTGGTTTGTGCCTTGTCCCATTGTAATGGAGAAACCATTGAAGTATAGTCCTATGACTGAACTCCAGAAGGACTACCCGTATCTGTTTCCTGGTGTTGTAACGACTAGGAGTGTGATGAAGAAAGTGCCTGCTGAAGAAGAAAAAGAAACCAAAGGATTGATGAAATTGTAGGATTTGTTTTCCAAAGAAGAGGATTCCCTTGATGGTAAGCAAGAGGAAAACTCCCTGGCAAGCCCATGAGAAGATCGACTGACGAGTGGACAAGAAGACAAAGAAGAAATGGGCCTGGAAGAAATAGAAAACTCAGCGTTAGAAGTACGACAAGTGAGTAGGAAAAGGCTGATAGGATTGCAATGCAAGGATGTTATTGTACTCTGTGGTGGATGAAACGAATTCACAGCAGTCTCCAACCTGTTATTATCTTAAAGAAAGGTTGCTTATGAGGAAGCATTGCCCCAACGATATCCCTGGGAATGCCGAATGGGTGATATACCATCGGATCTTGATTCCCACACCATTGAGAACACAGGTGATCGTCCTAGCGCACAAGACTGGGCACATGGGGATAAGGAAGACAATGGAGAAGATTATGAAAGACTTTGTCTTGCCTGGTATGCAGAAGGACGTGAGCCAGTTTTGCCGTGCATGTCATGTATGTCAGACGGCTGAAAATCATTATGAGAGCATCAAGGAAACTCCCTAACCCCTGATAGAAGTACAAGAAGAACCCTCCAGCAAAGGACCAATTAAAATGTTGGTAGAAAAGTGGAAGAATCGAGATGAAAGAGATGGAGATTATGTCAAGGATTTGAGGAA
This sequence comes from Palaemon carinicauda, assembly GCF_036898095.1. Classification (NCBI taxonomy): domain Eukaryota; kingdom Metazoa; phylum Arthropoda; class Malacostraca; order Decapoda; family Palaemonidae; genus Palaemon; species Palaemon carinicauda. Next base: position 191,977,376 of record NC_090725.1, read on the forward strand.
AATAATAGGCGAACTAAGGAAATTTTCCCTAGATGGCATGAAAACGAGTCGAGAACGAACGAAGAAAAGGTTTGGCATGAAGAGTACGAACAGACAATTTGGAGTAGAACAGGTTTTGGTCTACTCACTGATAAGAAGATTCCCTCTTGCCAATGAGTTCCTAGAACCATTCCGGATTTGGGAGAAGAGCAGTGACCGGAATCTACGTTACGAGATACCAGGTAAAAGGAAAAATCTAAGGAAATCCCTACTAACTTCGAAACCGGATTTCAACACAAAATTCCTTATCCAAGTGAATACATCCGATAATGGGATTGGAGCTGTCTTATTGCAATATAAGGAAGGAATTCTTCACCCTGTTTGTTTTATGTCATCGAAGCTGAAGAAGCAGTAACTAGCCTACTCAACAATTGAAAAGGAACTGCTGGCACTGGTTGCAACGATAACAAGTTTGCCGTTTTTGTTAATTGACCAGAGAATGAAAAGGTTACAGTATATTTAGATCATAATCCTTTAAGTTTTGTTAATAGGATGAAAAATAATAATCAAAAGTTACCTGGGTGGTCACAATGTTTGTAACAGTATTGTATTAATGTGAAGCATATATTAGGAAAAGATAAAGATAAAGTGTTTGCAGATTATTTATCTTGGGCTGAATCGATGGATTCACACCCAGAACAGATAATCTTTTTTAGGGGGAGCTATCTTACGAAGCAGGTCTAGTGTAGATTAAACATTTTATTCATGTATTTCATTTGTGTATTTAAAAGGTGTATAGCCAACACGTAAGGTAAGCTCCTCTCATGTAGGTATAAGTAATTGTATGTAATTTACGTAAGACTTTCATCTTTCGTTCATTTTATTGTATTTTTTAATCAAGTCAGTTTATGTAAATTTACATTATTTCAAGAATTAACTTTTTATTTCACGTATTTTGTTACGAAGTCTTATGCAGTTTCGATTAAGTGTGCTATACGGACCATACGAGGTATGAACGTGGGGTTATGTAATTTTTTTATGGTATTGCACTATGTTTGTGAGAAATTACACAAGTGTTATATTTGTCAAGTCTTTAGGAGGTTCTTGAAAAACCCAAAGTTAGGTTTTATCTTTTTTTTATTATTTCGAGGAGGAAGGTAGGTGGAGCTAGCTTAGAGAGAGTCGTCTTGCTGGTGCATTGGTATAGCGTTGATGGAGCCAGCCCACAAGCTTCTAGATGCCTGACCTAGAAGAATCTAGAATAATTAAGTCAACATGTATGCGCCCCCAGAAATGCATTACAGCAGGACACCCAGCCTGTTCTGTGAAAGAGACAACATCCTCTCTCTCAAGTACCTCGAGTGTGTGCCTCCTCAAAAGTGAGCAAGTCTTTACCTGACATATATCATGTGTAAAGTGTTCAAATGTTAGAGAGACTTTAAAGGTAATTCCAAATTTATTGTGCATTTGGAAGTGCTGAAATTATATAAATTTTTAAGTAACTGGCCTTTTGAGGTTTATGCGCAAAACGTGAAGTGTATTTATTTTTGCTTAACTGTTCGATTACTTCATGTGTGCTATAAACTTGTAGGTTTATCAGTTACTTTATGTAATTTCTATAAGAGTTTAATCATTTGAGTGTTAAAGGTTAACTATTTTCATTAATTATCAAAATTAAATATTTGTGTAAAATTTAATTTCCAGTAAAACAAGTGATTATATAATTTTCAGAATATAATATTCTCTTGTCTCAGTCTAAGGTTTTGTTCAGAATTAATATTTTGAGTCAAATTATTATATAATTTTCAGAGTGTAATATTTGCATGTCTTAGTTTAAGTTTTTGTTTAGATTAAATATTTTGAGTGATTTATTTTTGGTGTAAATTATTTCAAAGTGTAATTTTTATGGGATATATTTATTTTTGTAAAGTGTGTATTATATCGATCACTAGTATTTCTAACAGAATTCTCTCGTATCCCTGTTTAAGAATCAAAGTAAGAGGTTATTTTGAATATTTCTTGATAATAATTACCCAGTTTGTTTTGAGTGTACGTAAGAAACCTTTGGATACTCGCTTTTTTATATATTGCCATGTGCGAGTTGAAAAATTATCTCAGGGCTAGGGCATTATTCAAGTATAACAGATTCATGTAAAAATAAACAGGTAAGGTTAGAACTCGGGAGATTGTCTGATTTGCCAGGCATAATATATATATATATATATATATATATATATATATATATATATATATATATATATATATATATATATATATATATATATATATATATATATATATATATATGTATACATATATATATATATATATATATATATATATATATATATATATATATATATATATATATATATATATATATATATATATATATATATATATATGCATATAAATTATTTGTAATTTATCCGTTATAATAAATAATGAGAAACTTAATGGTACAGCCAAAGACTTATATGCCAACTCCAACTTTTATCTTTTTTAATTCATTTGATGTGAAAGTTTTTGAAGATTTTTGCGTGGACTCAATGTAACCTTCTGCATTTCACGTTTGATCCAATTTCTTCGTCTGTAATCAAAATCGTTAATTTCCTTTTTGAATAATTTTCTATTTCTGCTGGATATTTGAAAATTTGCTAAAATAATATTTCCATTCATATTTGCATAAACCTTGGATTTCACATTCTGCTAACAAGTTCCCTTTATCCGTAAAATTTTCAGTTTTCTGACCACTCCAGTTTTCTATTTTATAAATATCCTTTTCTCCTTATAGTCTGGGTTAGCTTGGTAGGAGGGGTGCAGAATTAGCTGTAATCTTTCGTGTTTCATTTTGTTTTCCCTATTTTCTTCTTTACAAAACAAAAACTCCTTTTTATATCATGTTTCCATTCAGTAATTGCCTCTTTAAATTCCAAGTCTTACATTATTCATCTTTTTTGATAACTGAAATCGTAAGATTTCAGTTTCACATTAATTGTCTGCCTTTTTTTTGGCAGATAAAATCCTCTTTCCCTTTTCTGCTTCAGGAATTAGGCTTTTATTCATTTATTTTTTTTTTATTTTTTTTTTTTTAGTTTCATCCCGAAAATTACTTTCCACAGTATTTACAGTAGTTAAAAGTGGAAATGATATTCCTTCTATAATGTTTCCAGACTATCATTAAGTCTCGTTTTTGCTGACAAATTTTGAAAAGTTGGTCAACTTTCGAGTGCTGTGTGGGATGGCATTAATTTTTATCATTAATCAAAGTATGTCTAAATTTAACCAGGTCTTTCTTGTCAGATAAAAAGCCACAATAGTATAATAAAAAAAGGCTATATTTCATTTGCGTTTTTTCCTGAGCTAACATCATTTCTGTGGTTATGTTAAATACTCGGTGAAATTTCATTTGATAATACAGTTCTCTTGTTTTTGAAATGCAGTTTTATAAGGTACTTAGAATTACATAGATGTGCTTTATGATGCCATGTTTTCTTATACATCTTATAAACAAAATTATCATACACGGCATTTTGTTCTAGAATATGGCACGCTTTACGGATCAACCTATTTTTAGAGACATTATTCCACAATAAAAGGTCTTGCTTAAGCTATATAAAATTCAAGACTATAAGATGTGTCTAAGTATAATACTATACACTGAGAAAAAAACTAATAGGTGAAGATAAAAAGGAAAATGCAAGATTGTACTTTGTCTTAGGAAAATATGTGCATGTGTATGTGCAGCATGCAACGCCTATAGAAATAAAAAGGAATGCCCCTAATTCCTACTCTGTTTTCATTACCTTTATTATATTGTCAATCTTTATTGATATATCAGCCTTATTGTATAAAAAAAAAAAAACATTTGATGTACATGTGATATTTTGGGGGCCAATAAGTAACTGTGTTGTTTGATAAAAGAAAACTAGTTAGTTATGTGGGAGCTTGTCATTGATTTTATACCTCCTTCACTCCTGTCACATTTGTGACTTAAAGAGGGGCCCGAACATCCACTCAGCCTCCCAGCTTCCATTTCGTCTGGTGTAACGATTTTCATGACCAACCTTGACTAATCTGTCTGTGATGCCACAGTGAAACTCTAGCCCTTCACCAGGGAAGACGTGTTTGCCTGGATTCAGTGTGACGAGGCTCAGTCACCATCAAGGACATGACCCACTCTAGCAACAAAGCAGACTACGTTGTCAATGTGATTTCCAAAAACACTCACACAAAATCTTTGATTGGCTTTGCAAGTAAATGGCACCCCCGTAGAGTATGATGCCTTCAAATCCTTCCTCCTGGACCAGTACTCATCATGATCAGCCACCCATATAGCCATGATTTATCAGGTCTCTCAACAATTGTTGGGGGAACAAAACATTTTGATGGGAATTATATGAATTATCAGTATTGCTCGACTACAGCCTAATGCAGAGGATTTTACTCATGAAGTGAAAGATAAAGCCTTCCGTAACCTGTGGGAGCTGCCCTTCCGGATGTCGACACTTTGCCCATAAAGGACCTGATGACTTGAGACAACGCCCTTTGAGAAAGTCACTTTCCTAACATTAACAACTCCACTCTAGGTGGGGAGGACAACCCTTCAATTCCTACTGAAGCTGATGTGAGTACTGTAGGATATTAACACTCACCCAGTGACATACCTGGGCAGTAACAATGCAATCAAACATTTACTTATGCCGCCCCACATACGTGCACCAACCAACTCTCAACAGTTACTGGATGATGCTTCTCGCCCTCAGTTGTGCTATATCCCTTCCAGATACAGGGCTGCTACTGAAGAAATCTGCTGCCACAAGTCAATTGTAAAATACATAAGTAGGCCATCCCCTGTGATGGAGGCCTCAATATTAACTAATGTTTTCTTTTTGCCTGTTTCAGGATCTATTGCATGCTTTATGGTAGATGCTGGTGCCTATTGTTTCATTACAGCATGTTCCCTCTTGAAAGCCCACCCTCATCATTTTAAGCCTGCTGATGTCCGTCTGGTGGCCACTTACTGATGTGCTATCCCCACCCATGGTTAAGAGATGCTGGTCTCACCTTTCCAGTGCCAGCTACTCCCATGCTACTCTGCCCCAATGACAGTAAATTGCTGTAGGGGCAGTACTCTAAGAGATGATCAACCAATTGGTACAAAGTTTTCCAAGGTGGAATTCAGCTACTCTGTCTTCAACTGCTGGTGACATATTTGGCTGTCCATCTCTCCAGCATCTTCTTAGATGGCACATCTTATGTCATTTGCATGGACCACATGTACCTTTTGTACACATTCATTCAGCAGTTCAGTGCCTGGTCTGCCTATCAATGCCGACATCTCTATGCCATTTCTGAATACACCTTTACCATTCAATACATTCCTGGTAAATTGAATCACTTTGCCAACATTATTTCCAGAAAGAAACTACCCATCGTCTATGTGGGAATGAATTACAAGGCTATAATAAAATTCCAATTAATGCACTCTAAGTACCAGACCTGCAGGGCATCATGCATGTCTTTCCATTGGGAAGATGTTGCCCATGATGTCAATAATGATAGATCACACCTGTCAATATTTTCCTCCATGTGCCAAGAGTTGCGTTTCAATTGATCCATGGACTCTCACACACCATGTGCTGATTTACTGCACAGCTACTGAGGTCAAAGTTTATATACAGGTCATTACTAAAGATGCCAAGGATTCAGTCTGTGGTTCTACTTCATGTCAAACTTCAAAAGTGCATCAATACTCAGATTAGTCTTTGAGCACTTTTTATTAACTTCATTGTCATTTTACACAAATTCATACCGACGTGGATGAGCCCCTACTCACGTTAAAAGGACACTATAACCATTTCAGAGTCATTCATTGCTCCACTCATAGGCTTGAAGCCATCCCCATGCAAGATGCAGCATCAGCCTCATCTATTGATGCCTTACTTGCTGGATAAATGTCAAAGGTGTCAGGTTTCATTTTTTGTTTCATCAGAATAGATGCTCAGCAGATTGTCAGCCCGACAAGACTAACACCACACTGAGGTGCCAAACCACAGCAGTGGTCTTCCCAGTAAATAGTTTAGACTCACAGTCTCGGGCGGAGATCGATCTGCTGCCATGCGAATGCTAGGCAAACACGTTACCACTGTACTAGCCACGAGGCTAGTAAAGTGGCCACAACAAGGCATATTACTTATAACATGGGTACCACTTTCATCTCTTAATTGTGGACATCATGGAGCATCTTCTTAGCATCACCCTACATCAAACTACCGCTTGCAACCCTGCAACTAACATACCCTCAAAGCAGCTTTGATTTTCCACTGCACTGATTCCATCAGTTATCCACAAGTTTTAAAGGTCCTCCTCGGACTGAGAACCACTCTCAAGTATACAATGAATGTCTCAGCAGCAAAAATGGTATATAGCAACCCGTTAGATGTCCTTGTGGAATTTTTTTTCTGTCTGTCACTTCCTCCAATTATCTTCTGCACTTATAAGTCTCCTGCAAAGCAGCACATATCGAAAGACCTGCACGCTGCAACACACTTCTTCATGCTTAAAGATGCTTTCAACCCACCGCTTACGGGCCTATCCTCGTCATCTGTTGTAATCCAAAAGGTTCCCTCCTCAACATTTGTTGAAAAAGGACTGCATCACAATTTACCATCTCCGGCCTGTGTATATCATGCACTGCGACCCTCTGCGGTAGGTAGTCCTCTTTCTCATGTGTGTCTGCTTCAGGGTGGAGCCATGTAATGCACATGCAACAAGTAACACGCATACTAATAAAAAGAATGCCCTCCCTAAATTTTGTTCCACACAGAACAAAAATACCACCATTTGACTTTAAAAGCTGTTGAATGTAACACCCTCTAATTTCAACTATATTTTCATTAACATTATTATATTGTAAATTTTCTGCTAATATCAAACTTTTTGATAAAAGATGGTAAATATACACACGTAATTATTGGTCTTATGTGGACCTTTCGGGCTCAATGAATACCTATGTTGTCCGCTAAGTGAAGCTAGTTATTCGGAAGCTTATCATTGATTGCATACCTCTTCCACTCCTATCACATTAAACAGACTGACAGATTGAAATACGGATAGAAAAGAAGTTATCACCAAAACAACAATATTGACTCAAAATCCCACCATGCCTTTCCACAAAAGGCCGAAAGGAACAATGTGACTTAACTAGTCACAGTAATGCCATAAAAACTACATTAGACAATAAACAAGCTACCTATGATTGAAAAGGAGATCATTATCAAAATTGTTTGCATATCTTTAAGCAATGACAAAAATATATTAAATCTTATTAAATTTTCAGTAAGTAAATGGGCTTTCATTGATAAGTAAGTAAAGCATATTTTAGTTCTCAGCTTCCACTTTTGGGTAAATAAATGAACTCCCTCCATAACTAAAATATTTCTTAAGATATAACATATTGGGAATGATTAACTTCTGAGCGCTCCTCTGTTGTTTATTACATTTAACATGATAAAAAAAAATATGTCTTGAAAGGCATCGTAAAAATTAGGCCTTTATTCAAGGTGTTTGTGAGAGAGAGAGAGAGAGAGAGAGAGAGAGAGAGAGAGAGAGAGAGAGAGAGAGAGAGAGAGAGAGTACCTTAGCTAACTCTATTATCTAAAAAAGTCTCAATTTGTATCATATGCCATCTACAAATATCTTGAATGCAGACTTTGTTGTATAACACAGTTATATAAATAAACGAACAATATCAAGTAATGGTGATATACTCAAGGTACTTGGTATTTTTAGTATCTATGCTATGTTTCAATATAGTTTCTTACTGTGGTTTTAATTACATTATACTTTTTTAAGTATTTGACCATGGCTCTCATGAGGGCAAACGTCGACTTTAGGACAGCCTAGAATTGTGTTTGAGTTTAGTTTAAAGCTATCATAGTTAATAACTTTTATCTTTTGTGAAATGCATTTTTGATGAAATAATTCTATACAATCTACAATACTGAATAGATATTTCAAATTATTATGTGCATTTGTGTCTTTGCTGATGCTCCATACTTCATGAAACTAATAAGAAATAATTTCTTTGACAAAGGCTTTCAACGAAGTGACGGGGATTTTGTCCGCTGTTATTCGATATGAGAACTCATAAAGGGAAGTAAAAGCGACCTGAAAACATCATGCAAACTTGGAGAACAAATTATGTCAGTGGCTTTCAGCATTTCAAAGTAAAATTAGCTCTACAGTTGATATTAGAAACAACTACGAAATCTCTTGATTATATTGTAGCAAAGGATTAATTTCAGATAAACATTGGAGAAAAATAGGTCAATTTATTTCTCGAGTTACACAGGATACAGAGATGTCCAGAAATTAATATGGAAGGGACTTATAAAATCAGGATGAAATTATCACATACATGACGCCCAGGGGAAGTTGATAATAAACACCTGGATGATGCAATATAGGAAGGAGGTCTAGACTATTTTGACGGTTTCATTACTCCTAAGTTTTCTTAGCTCTACTAGTGGGGACCTGACGCATGCGCAGAACCATATTTTTCAAGATTCCCAGGGTTCTTTCAGGCTTTCCCAATAGTTACAGGTGTGCGGAGTCCGTTGGTGATGTGTATCGATCAAGATATAATGCGGTACACTGAGCTCCAAATATTCCCTTAATTACATCCCCTAAACCTTCTTCGGTCACCAGGTGGGTACCATGTTACCGAACAATGTACAAATCTTAATATCGTACATTTTTATATTTTGATATATATCTCAAAGTGATATTTATAAAAGTTGATGAGATTTTCAGTGAACATTGGTGAATAGTGTTGCTATGAAGTGATGTCATTATCTTGAGGCTGTGTGACCACTTTATATAATTTGAGGATCCTATATTGATTTTTGAGTGGGCTATGCTCATTTTCACTGAATTATTTTTTTTTTTATCTCCATCACATATTTGGTCTTAAACGGACTAGGACATGAAGATTGGCATGGATATTCTCATAGTATTATCCTTTTTTTATCGTCAAATCATCTTAAGAACGCAGGACAAGTGTACACAATTTTATAGGCTGTTTTATTAAAGCATGTATTTTTATTAAGTTATTTTCTATATATTTTTAAAATGAAAACTAAATACCATCCTTCTCTTCTTTGCGCCTAATATAATATTTAGGAATGATTAGTGACCAATGTCCAAGTCTAAGTTTTTTTTTTTTTTATTTTCAATAGGAAGGGAGTTATTTGATGTGAAAACTGAGGTCACCGTGCGGCTATCAGGTTACCAACAGCCGACCACAAATCTAAGGTTAGTAACACATGGTTAATACACAAATCTTGGGTCCTATGTAATAAAGGGAAACAATTCGTGGAGAGGTATAATTAGTAGATAATTATGAATTAGTGATCCCACCAAAAAATTTACTGATCAGATAAAGAGTATGGGAAAATGTTAAACGTTATGATGAGGAAAAGAGTATAAAACATGGGAACAGAGCGGTAAAAATCTAGCAGTAGACATTCTAAATGTAATGGGATTACCACTTTGTTTAGTCACTTATTTTGTTCATTGTCGAAATTTGGTTTAGAATAAGAATATTAGAGAACTAACCTCCGCAAAGAAAATAATTAATTTAAGTTAAAAGGTTGTAAAAGATAATATACATGATTACTTAAAATCGTAGTGTATTTGTACAACTATAATTGAATAGATATGTAAACATTCAGTTTTGAGTCATTAGTAAATGACTAGTGTAAAAATAGTAACTAAATATGCATGCACGTTGCTTATTTGTACATTTGGTGATTGAATATTTCCGTAAAGAATTTGAATAATATTTGCTCTTTCCTGATCTGCGATTTTTTTTTAAAATCCCTTCCTTGAAAAATCTTCTCACAGGAAGTCTTTTATCACGAAATATAGTCATCAGAATATCTTATGATATTATTTTTTCCCGAAATAGTAAGGTTATTCTTAAATCGGATAATGAAGATTACTGAACTTTAGTGAAACAAGCTAATGCTGAATAGAGTTCTTTCACTGGCTAATGGTACTCAGTGACGTCACAAAACTTAACCCCCGCACTTAACCCTTACTCCTCTCATCCCCACTCACCACCAATTAACCTGCACGTGGGTAGACCTCCTACTCAATCGAGTAAAGAGACTGACTACACTATGGCAAATACTGTCATGACAAATACTGTATTAAATTACCTTGCATTGATAGAAAATTTAACAACTGCTTAAACATAGATAAGACTAAAGACTCACTAAGTTTTATTCATGAGACATTTCTATATCCAAGAAGTTGTTCATACTCTGATGGCAGACAAGTGTCCTCATTTTATGCCAAGAGGTAAAGCAAACCTACGTCACGAATAATTTAAAATGTTAGCTTTCATCGATAAAAGAATCCAAACTTTGATGTATTAATATACATGGCTTATTTGAATATGAAAAATACATTGAAATTTGCAAAATCTATCATATATATATATATATATATATATATATATATATATATATATATATATATATATATATATATATATATAAATTTCTACCTCATACTTGGGATCGAACGCTGACCCCTTCTAATGAAAGGCCAGGTCGAAACCAACCATGCCACTAGAGGCCTTAAAAGAAATCTGAATTTAACGCTACCCAGCTGTTAAGGATTTACCTGGCGAGACATCAGTCTCTTACCAGCGAGTTTTACTCGACTTCCCGGCCCACCACGTGACACAATTGGTAGTAATTCATTCAAATTACCCCTAATAAGTCAATATGGATAAATATCAACACAACATCGTGTTCAAATACAGTAGAAATAAATTTCTACCTCATACTTGGGATCGAACGCTGGCCCCTTCTAATGAAAGGCCAGGTCGAAACCAACCATGCCACGAGAGGCCATAAAAGAAATCTGAATTTAACGCTACCCAGCTGTTAAGGATTTACCTGGCGAGACATCAGTCTCTTACCAGCGAGTTTTAACCGACTTCCCGGCCCACCACGTGACACAATTGGTAGTAATTCATTCGAATTACCCCTAATGAGTCAATATGGATGAATATCAACACAATATCGTGTTCAAATAGAAATAAATTTCTACCTCATACTTGGGATCGAACGCTGGCCCCTTCTAATGTAAGGCCAGGTCGAAACCAACCACGCCACGAGAGGCCATAAAAGAAATCGGAACCTAACGCTACCCAGCTGTTAAGGATTTACCTGGCGAGACATCAGCCTCTTACCAGCGAGTTTTACCCGACTTCCCGGCCCACCACGTGACACAATTGGTAGTAATTCGTTCGAATTACCCCTAATGAGTCAATATGGATAAATATCAACACAACATCGTGTTCAAATAGAAATAAATTTCTACCTCATACTTGGGATCGAACGCTGGCCCCTTCTAATGAAAGGCCAGGTCGAAACCAACCATGCCATGAGAGGCCTAAAATAAATCGAAACCTAACGCTACCCAGCTATTAAGGATTTACCAACGTTCAATCCCAAGTATGAGGTAGAAATTTATTTCTATTTGAACACGATGTTGAGTTGATATTTATTCATATTGACTCATTAATGGTAATTCGAACGAATTACTACCAATTGTGTCACGTGGTGGGCCGGGAAGTCGGGTAAAACTCGCTAGTAAGAGGCTGATGTCTCGCCAGGTGAATCCTTAACAGCTGGGTAGCGTTAGGTTCTGATTTCTTTTATGGCCTCTCGTGGCATGGTTGGTTTCGACCTGGACTTTCATTAGAAGGGGCCAGCGTTCGATCCCAAGTATGAGGTAGAAATTTATTTCTATTTGAACACGATGTTGTGTTGATATTTATCCATATTGACTCATTAGGGGTAATTCGAATGAACTACTACCAATTGTGTCACGTGGTGGGCCAGGAAGTCGGGTAAAACTCGCTGGTAAGAGACTGATGTCTCGCCAGGTAAATCCTTAACAGCTGGGTAGCGTTAGGTTCTGATTTCTTTTATGGCCTCTCGTGGCGTGGTTGGTTTCGACCTGGCCTTTCATTAGAAGGGGCCAGCGTTCGATCCCAAGTATGAGGTAAAAATTTATTTCTATTTGAACACTATGTTGTGTTGATATTTATTCATATTGACTCTTTAGGGGTAATTCGAGTGAACTACTACCAATTGTGTCACGTGGTGGGCCGGGAAGTCGGGTAAAACTCGCTGGTAAGAGACTGATGTCTCGCCAGGTAAATCCTTAACAGCTGGGTAGCGTTAGGTTCTGATTTCTTTTATGGGCTCTCGTGGCATGGTTGGTTTCGACCTGGCCTTTCATTAAAAGGGGCCAGCATTTGATCCCAAGTATGAGGTAAAAATTTATTTCTGTTTGAACACGATGTT
>NC_090725.1:191994746-191997246 GCF_036898095.1 Palaemon carinicauda
AATTCATTCCAGAACTCATTCCGCTCTTGTTCACTTTTCTCACAGCCTGGCCCATACGCACTGACAAAAGCCCAAGATTCCCTACCAACCTAACCCTTACCCACATTAACCTTGATGATATCTCCTTCCATTCCACTAATTTACCTGTCATCCATTCACTCAGCAGTGAAGCCACACCTACTCTTGCTCTTCACCTTTCAATCCCAGACACTACCAGGCCTTTCAACAAGCATCAATTCACCTTTCCCTTTTATCTTTGCCTCACACAAAGCCAGTATATCCATCCTTCTATTCCTAAACATACTTCCAATCTCACATCTTTTACTCTCTATCGTACTACATCCACGCTCATTCAAACACCCCAAAACTAGAGTGGGGGGAGCAGTCACTCTCCCCCTAGCTCCACCTCTTTGATGTCTCACAGGATTATAATACAAGAAAGGGTGTTCCCAGCCCCCTTGTCCCGTCCCTTTTAGTCGCCTCTTAAGACACACACGGACACGTTAGCGCTATTGTAATTGTTTTTATGCCCCTGCGGCCACAGGGTGCTTAATATATATATATATATATATATATATATATATATATATATATATATATATATATATATATATATATATATATATATATATATATATATATATATACACACACATATATAAATATATATAAATATGTATATATATATATATATATATATATATATATATATATATATATATATATATATATATATATATATATATGTGAGTGTGTGTGTGTGTATGTGTTTAAAGGTTTAAATGTCGCTCATGAATGGCAAAGGCAAGGTACATTGACATTGCCCCAGCAATATATATATATATATATATATATATATATATATATATATATATATATATATATATATATATATATATATATATATATATATATATATATATATATATATATATATATATATATATATGTATATATATAGATAGATAGATAGATAGATAGATATGTGTGTGTACTGTATATATGTGTTTGAAGGTTTAAAGGTCGCTCATGAATGGCATAGGCAAGGGACATTGACTTTTAGTCTCTCTTGATAGCTCAGTCGGCATGGTCACTGCAGGCATAGTCTCCAGCCGTACAGGTGGTGGTTCGAATCCCCACCCGGCCAGAAGCTGTTACCATAAAATGAATTCCAAGTGGATATATATTCCCAGATAGAATTCGGTATTAAATGCCATTCGTGGGTGATATTTACATTAATTAAAATCACGTGTGCTTGTGATATATGTTCATTAAAATAACCACGTGTTGCAAACTCACGATTCAGCTATCATGGTGGAGATGGGTTTATTTCAAGTCTGTGAACAGATTCCTGAATTCGACAGGAATATGTACGGGAACTTGTCATAAACTTTTAGTCTCTCTTGATAGCTCAGTCGGCATGGTCACTGCAGGCATAGTCTCCAGCCGTACAGGTGGTGGTTCGAATCCCCACCCGGCCAGAAGCTGTTACCATAAAATGAATTCCAAGTGGATATATATTCCCAGATAGAATTCGGTATTAAATGCCATTCGTGGGTGATATTTACATTAATTAAAATCACGTGTGCTTGTGATATATATATATATATATATATATATATATATATATATATATATATATATATATATATATATATATATATATATATATATATATATATATATATATACATATATGGGAACAGGCGTCTATGTACCGTTGGCTGTTATGTACCACCGGCTTCTATGTACCATTCCTGGCTGCTATGTACCATGCATGGCTGCTATGTACTTCAAATCGTATTAACACATAAGTACCTTATGTAAATTGTGATATTAAACTTTTCAAAGTTAATATAAACCATTACAAAGTTATACTCAGAACGGTGAAGGACTCTGAACCTACCTTACACCATAGAAAAAAACAACAAGCTAGCTGAGCAGTGGCTCAGCTAGCTTGTTGATGGCTGGAGGTGAACAGTTACTGAACTCTATGCCAGATAGAGTGGACAGAAGCACAAGGTTCGAAGCCCCACCATGGCTCCTTCGAGACTAGTGGATCTGCTCAGCATTTACTTCCTAACTCTAGTGGACGTGCACTCTCAGTCATCCTTTTTATACTACCATGGCATCAGCGGTTTCCCTTTGCTCAGGATGTGGATTGTGTGTTCACCCTAGACAGGAAGCCCTTATCTGTGAAGGATGAAACAAGTGGCGCCACCGCTTATGTGGTACAGAAATATCACAATCTGAGTACCCGAATATAAACATACGATTGAAAGCTGGTCAAGCTTTCATGTGGTGTTGCCCAGACTCTCCTGACTGGATGGAAGTTTCAGGTACAATTATAATTATCTTTTTGTTTTCCTATCATCTTTTTCATAATTATCTTTTTGTTTTCCTAAGCCCGTTGATAAGACCATATAGCTGGCTTGGGTGTGTGTGTGTGTGTGTGTGTGTGAGGGGGGTCCTCACTTTCATTTGAATGCGTCAACATATT
>NC_090725.1:192002246-192014746 GCF_036898095.1 Palaemon carinicauda
AGCAGCTATAGAAAATCAGGAATCAAGAAATCAAAGAATCATTTGACTTTATGATAACCAACAAAGAATGATTGTCCATTGAAACCAAGAAACATCGAAAGGAGCTGAGAATAGTTACCATATTGATAGAATCATGCATGCAGAAGCAAGAGCACGTCCTATCAATATTGTACAATGGCGTCTTGGTACTTTCACTTATAATGCAAGATACCCCTATGAAATAAATTGGCTTAATGTCACAACAATGTAATGACTGTGATGCTCAGAAATGGAAGAATGGACTTAATGGATTTTGTTGAAGTGGAGGGAAAATTAGACTGTCTTTGTTAGTTGAACCTCCTGGATATCTAAAAAAAAAATGCTCATTGAAACATCCCATTATTCAAAACATTATCTTCAATAATACTAATATACAAGAATGCTTTCCACATGACTCCATTTGGAGCAAAATTTGTGAATGAGGGGGATTTATGCCCACATTCAAAATCCAAGGTTAAAAATTCCCGGGTAACTCCTGGTATATATATATATATATATATATATATATATATATATATATATATATATATATATATATATATATATATACACATATATATATACATGTATATATATATATATATATATATATATATATATATATATATATATATATATATATGTACATATATATCTATATATATATATATATATATATATATATATATATATATATATATATATATATATATATATATATATATATATATATATATATATATATATATATATATATGTATATATATATATATATATATATATATATATATATATATATATATATATATATATATATATATATATATATACATATATATAAATACATTATATATATACATATATTTTTGTGCTCAAGCCATGGCATCCAGATGGAAGGTTCCTTTTTGGTAGCTTCCTTGGGTATATAACTACTAAATATTCCCAGAGAATTTAACCACAGGTTATCACAGAATTCTAACTTCTGGAGCGAGTATCATAAAGGTTTCCCTTTAAGACATCGTATTTCAACAGGGGACGCATGTATTAACGCGTCACATAGCTATCTACACCCCACATAGAGTTAACACTTCGATGTGTAGGGGCAGAGAATAGCTGGGGAGCCGTTCCACAGCTAATCTCGTTTGTGGCTACTTTTGGTACTCGAGACGTAAACAAACGGGCGCCATTGCTAGATGACGTCACGTCCGTCCTCATCCTTCGCTTAGTAGCTTGCCTTACTAGACGGATTTTTCCCTGTGCGTATCTTATCGACTTGCATCTTAGCCATGTCTCTACCCTTGGCCTCGCCTTCTTCTGGAAAATTGAGTACAAGGTTCCAGTATTGTTTAAATAAGCTCTGACCGTAAAGTAACTTTTACTTTTCGAGATATTTTATGTTTTGTGGCAGAGCTGTGCCTCGACCGGACCCGCCATTTTATGGCGTCGCTGTTGTTTTGCATGCCTTATTTAGCTAGCCTCAACAGCGTTTTCCGGCCTCATTAACTAATCGATACTATTAGTTATTTAGTCTTCATAGCTAGGAACTTTATATATCGTGTTTTGACGCTTTGTTATCGGTCATCATCTGACCCCATACCAGCTCGCTAGTCTAGCCCCTAGGCCAGAGCGCCTATCATCAGTGTTCATGCATGATATATCTCAGTGATCCTAGGTTTAGTTATGAAGATAGTGGCATTATTTTATGATACTGTTGACTGTGATGCAAGTGTTTTCGCCTTCAGGGACCATATAGGGGATAGGTTTGATAGTGTGCCTTTCTAACCTAACCTACATGTAGGACCCCTATATGCTTCCTTCACCCCCTGCCTTAGGGCATCCCCTCTGTGTAGCCTTGCTCCCCCTACCACGTAAGGGGATCAAGTTCATATCAGAGTATCTATCGCTTCTCTGTCCTCCCTAAGGGAATGATCCCCCCTTAGGGTTGCGTCCGAGAATGAGGAACGGCACGCCCTTCCTCTATTGCTGGGGCTAGGTTTCTGACCTTCCCTGCATTAGCGATACGTCTTCCATCCTTCCTAGTTCAGGGTGTAACATCCCTGCTCTAGGTTAGGCTTGGGGGGAGTTAGTTCTGTGCCTTGCTGAAACGATACCCATGCACCGTTCTCAGACAGGCTGCCTTACCTTAGGCTAGGGAGCGTCCTCCCTTCCTTGGTGGCTGCTTTGGTACAGAGCCTCCTCTATAGAAGACCCTTCTTCTTCTCCCCTCCCCTCCTATCTCTTGTATGGCCTAGCCTATACTTAGGTTAGTCTATACCCATCTGTCCCCTGTCCTACAACTCCTCCTTAGGGTGGAGTGATAGGGCTACCTTGAGCTCCTGTGTGCAGTCCGCTCTGGTACATTACCCTTCATAGTGTCCTATGGGGTTAGCCACTGGATGCGTTTTGTCCGCAGGGGTTCTCCCCCCTCTTGGGTGTTCCCTAGCCCTCCCTTGGGCTACCCTGGCTCCCGGCCGCCTGCGGCCCCTGCCTCTGGGTGATAGGGCTGGCCTCTATCATGGGTACACCCACTCAGGTGGGATGTCTTGGGGTCCGTGTCTGTACCCCTACATCCCTCCTTCTGTCTCTTTCACTATCCTGGTGCCGGTCCCTTGCAGCCTCCCCTGTCGGTGATACCCACCTCCCGCCCTTGGTGACACATTCCTTGCCCCCTGGCCGTCAGTCCTCCGTGTGCCGGGGACTGCCGCCTCCCGTCGGAGTCCAGCCGATGGCCTTCCCTCATACCTCATAGGTTCGGTCGTCCGTCCACCGGTCCGGCCCCCGGAGTGCCGGCATCCACTGCCGGCAGTCCGGTTCTGCTATAGCCCTTTCCTTGTCCCTGTCACCAAGCCGGCAACCTTCGGCTGCCGGAGCCGCCACTTCCCGCCGGCGTGCCGCCATTGTCCCGGCGGCCACCATCCTGGCATTACTCCTGACTTATATATTTGTCTTCCCTAATGCCAGAAACTCTGCTGGAGCGGCCTTCGGCGTGCCGTCGGTCTGCCGGAGCCTTCCGGAGGCGTCAAAGCGACTTGCACCCCTTCTACTAGCTATCATCTCATGTTGATAGCCCTACATTGCAACCAGATGGTTTGACTATATAATAGATAGGTATTATCTTACCGTTCTATTAATAACCATGCTGTCTTCTTGCATATCACAAATTTCCAGCATGCTGTGTGTATCTTAGCACGGCTGGTTGCCGGAAACCGTTACCCTATGGGATCGTCTACGTTCCCAATTCTATGGTCTGAGTGGCCTCAGTCCCAGTTTTGTATCCTTGGCAATTCCCACTAGAATTCCCCCTGCCTTCCTGGCAATCTATGAAGAATTCTTCCCTGTGCCCTCGGTCACAAACAAATTGCCTATGGATAAGGTTACGGTAACCAGCCGGGCGGGTTACACGGAGTATGTATCTATCTCCTTCATTTCCGCCCACTCTCAGAACATCACATTGTCTATACCACCTAATATTAAGTTAAAGATTAATTCTTTAATGTTTAACTTTAGAATAGAAGTCATTCTTATGACTCCCCCATACTCATGTTCTCTTTCTCTTACAGGAAGAGTACGTGAAGTGCGACCACGGCTTCTGTGGAGTGAAGCGCCCGCACTTCCATGGGCACACGGCGTGTAGGACTCACGCCCCTTGCGCCAACAAGAGAGGTGATCTGAAGTTTTGGGACCCGCAGAACTGTACGGTCTGCCAGGACTGCCTGGTCGAGGCGTTCAATAACCCTCCCTCAGCGGAGGTTAGGGACGCTTCTCGAGAGAAGCTACGCAAATGGGTGCGTGGCTTCCAGAAGAACGCCACTGGACCATACCTTGCCACTGAAGACTTGAGGGCCTTGCTTTTCCCGAAGGCATCCCCAGACTCTGTGGTCCCCAAGGATCAGATCCCCACCGTCCAGATCACGGTGGAACCCGATGTAGTCATGGCCCAGTCCATGCACGAGTGTCGCCTGGATACCGACAACGCAGATCGTATGTCGGAGGTGTCGGAGACCACGGAGAGGAACCTCATGGCCGAAGAACTGGACTATGAGGAAGACCGAGTGGAATACGCCGAGTCGGAGCAAGAGGTCGCTCCGCCTTCCACCACCGCCCCAACTCTTACACCGACGGAAGTATCACACCCGTCTACCTCCGCCACCCCGGACCCCATCCCATCCAGCGCCCAGGAGATGTTCCGTATGCTCGAAGCTCTTATGGACAAGAAACTCCGTGAAACACACGAATACATCAGGACCATGGGAAGTTCAAAGGAGCCGAAAAGGATTTCAGTTAAGGACCTTCCGGCATGTTCGCACGCCAACCCCTGGAGGTATGCTGAGCCTATGCCTATCGCAACGGGCAGGATCTTCGTCAGTGAGAAGGTCGGCTCGGTTGCCCTGGAAGAAGTGGAGTTCTTCCCGAGTTTTGAGGCTTATCCGGACTGTTACGTCCGACTTCGATCCGAACCTGCCTCTAAAGAAGAGACCGAACCTAAGGAGGTGATAGTGTTCGATCTCCCGAAGGCCCAGGCTATGCTGGCCAACGCTTTTAAAAGTAGGGGTTTTACCTGCTCAAAGCTTCCGGCGCTGAGCAAGAAGCACCCTACCTACGTCGCACCAGATGATGCGATCCTCCCCTTCATGGAAAAGGCCTTCGCTGCGGTACACAAAGCAGTGGAAGAAGGGAAACCTTGCCCTGCACTGGAGGAGTGCAGACCCTTCTCCCTGATTACTCCCCCCGATGTTCGACACTGGAAAGATGTCCAGCATACTTTCGTGGTGGGGAAACTAGATCCTGACGTTGCTGGACGTCAGTTTAACGAAGACCTCCCGAAACTTAATGACCATCTCCTTCGTCGGGAACAAGACACGAAGGAAAGGCTCGCCGCATCCATGTCCCTTCAGGTACAGCTTGACGTCATGGCCGGTGACACTAGAGTCCCCGACCACTACATGGTGCTCGCCAAAACGCATTTGGCGACTGTAGTTAAGGACCTGTACAGCTTCATGAAGGCTAGGAGAGCCTGTCGTGAATTCGTGTTCTCAAGTGCCACAGTGAGACACGAATCCCGGAGGCTGATTTCCTCCAACATCTGGGGTAAGCACCTCTTTCCCTCTGACCTTGTGAAAGAGATCACCGACAAGGCCGCCACGGAGAACAGGAACCTTCTCCACAATTGGGGCATGTCGAAGAAGAGGAAATCCTCTCAGGACGACGGCCCTCAACCTAAGAGGAAATCCTCCAAGCAGAAACCCCAGCAACGTCAACAGAGACGGCAGTTTCCGGGACCCGCTACTCCCCAAGAGGCAGCTCAGCCACAGCAGACCTTTCAGCTGGTCACCCAACCGGTCTTGTCCCAGTCGCCGGTTTCACCCCTGCTTTCGAGCAACAGACGACTACCTTTCGTCCCAAAGGTAGAGGCTCAAACAGAGGTGCAGGCAGAGACGCATCTCGCCGTCCCTCCAGAGGCAGAGGAGGAAGGGGAGCTAGCGGCCGAGGCAGTAAACTCTCGGGACACCAGAAGCAATGAAGTGCTTCCGGTGGGAGGAAGACTCCGCCAATTCCAGGATCGTTGGACCTTCGATCCCTGGGCACACAGCATCGTCAAGAAGGGTCTAGGCTGGAGTTGGACTCAACCACCCCCAACCTTCCAGCAATTCTTCCAACAATCAACCCCCCCTTCTGGAAGAATATGTCCTAGATCTCTTGAACAAGAAGGTGATAAGGAGGGTAAAGTCAACCAGGTTTCAAGGGAGACTGTTTTGCGTCCCCAAGAAGGACTCCGACAAGCTCAGAGTCATTCTAGACTTATCCCCCCTCAACAAGTTCATAGCGAACAACAAGTTCAAGATGCTGACTCTTCAACAGATAAGGACCCTTCTGCCTCAAGGTTCCTACACGGTCTCCATAGACCTGGCGGATGCCTATTGGCACGTTCCAATGAACCACCACGCTTCCTCCTACCTAGGATTTCGACTCCAAAGGAAAAGCTACGCCTTCAGGGCCATGCCCTTCGGCCTCAACGTGGCCCCTCGGATCTTCACAAAGCTGGCGGATGCCATCGTTCAACAGCTTCGCCTCCGAGACGTCCAGGTGATGGCCTACCTCGACGACTGGCTAGTCTGGGCTCCATCGCCCAACCTTCTGCTGAAAGTCCTCTTCAAACTGAGAACCTTCAAAGGAACAGCAGCCCTAGTGGCTCCCAAGTGGCCTCCAGCAACTGGTACCCCCCTAGTCCTGGAGCTACAACCTACGCTGATCCCTCTCCCGGGCCCAGTTCTCTCCCAGCAAGTACAGAAGTCGACTGTCTTCGCTTCATCATTGAAAGTCAGGGACCTTCATCTCATGATTTTCTCTCCCTAGCCGTGAAGAAAAGGTTCGGGATATCGAAGAAGAGTCTCAACTTCCTCGAGGAATACAAGACCGAATCCACACGATGGCAATACGAATCATCCTGGAGAAAATGGGTCTCATTCGTCAAGGCAAAAAATCCTACGGAAATCACCATCGATTTTGGCATGTCCTTCTTCATTCACCTTCATGGACAAGGCTTGGCAGCCAACACGATTTCTACTTGCAAATCGGCCTTGACTAGACCACTGATGTATGCCTTCCAGATTGATCTGTCCAACGACATCTTCAATAAACTGCCAAAGGCATGCGCTCGTCTACGCTTAGCACCCCCACCAAAACCGATCTCCTGGTCCCTGGACAAGGTGCTCCATTTTGCCTCCAACTTGGACAATGATTCGTGCCCTCTCAAGGATCTGACTCAAAAAGTTATTTTTCTTTTTGCTCTTGCCTCAGGAGCCTGAGTCAGCGAAATAGTAGCATTATCAAGGGACGAGGGCCACATTCTGTTTACAGATTCAGGAGACCTTACCCTCTTCCCGGATCCGACGTTTCTCGCCAAAAATGAATTACCCACCAAAAGATGGGGCCCTTGGAGAATATGCCCCCTGACAGAAGATGCCTCTCTATGTCCAGTAGAGAGCCTCAAGGTCTATCTTCGTAGAACTTCGGACTTTGGTGGAGGCCAACTTTTCAAAGGAGAAACATCGGGCAGCGACCTGTCACTGAAACAACTAAGAGCGAAAATCACCTACTTCATTCGCAGAGGGGATCCTGACAGTACACCCGCCGGTCACGATCCTAGAAAAGTTGCATCGTCTCTGAATTTCTTCCAGAGTATGGATTTCGAAAGCCTTAAGAGTTTCACAGGCTGGAAATCCTCGCGTGTTTTCTTCAAACATTATGCGAAACAAGTGCACGAAGTCAAACATTTTGTGGTAGCCGCAGGTAGTGTTATGAAACCTGCACCTAACTCTGCATAGAACAGTGAGTTACTTGGGACTCTAACTCCTCGGGTGCCTATGTTGACCCTCGCGTGATACGTAGTGATTTGAAAAACACTTAGTGTTTTTTCATATACTGTTCTTCTCCCAGGTGAAATGTCATAGTCGTCACATGAGTGCCTCATGCCTAGAGCATGATGTGTTTTAATTTTAAAGACTGACGTTCCTCTGGAACGAGTGCCTACTAATAATTTGAAATTCTCTTTCAGATTCAAGAGCAAGTCTTTCATTACTATGTACATTATAATTTGTTGTAAATTACTTTTACATATTTATTGCATTTATTTAACATATTCTGCAATTGTGAAATAAAATTTCTATTTTATTACTTGTGCGTCTCAATCCGCTCCTACTTATACTATGAAATACATGACTGTCATAGTTTTATTATCCCCTTCCTCTTATAGTCGATGAAGATTACTAAGGATTCAACCCTTATGATATACTCACCTCTGCAATGTAATATTTCTACACGAATACTTACTTACATCATACCTTAGAGACCAGACGATTCTCTATTCACATACAGTGCCTAACCACCACTTGTCTGCCCTTGAGAATGTTCCTATATGAATGCCAACCATTCAGTCTTGTCTCCGAGTTCTTCATGTTCTCCCAGCAAGGTGGGTATTATTATTATTATTATTACTATCCAAGCTACAACCCTAATTGGAAAAGCAAGACGCTATAAGCCCAGGGGCTCCAATAGGGAAAAATAGCCCAGTGAGGAAAGGAAATAAGGAAATAAATAACTGAAGAGAACAAATTAACAATAAATCATTCTAAAAAAAGTAATGTCAAAAGAGATATATCATATATAAACTATTAACAACGTCAACAACAAAAATGTCATATATAAACTATAAAAAGACTCATGTCCGTCTGGTCAACAAAAAAGCATTTGCTCCAACTTTGAACTTTTGAAGTTCTACTGATTCAACAACCCGATTAGGAAGATCATTCCACAACTTGGTAACAGCTGGAATAAAACTTCTAGAGTACTGCGTAGTATTGAGTCTTATGATGGAGAAGGCCTGGCTATTAGAATTAACTGCCTGCCTAGTATTACGAACAGGATAGAATTGTCCAGGGAGATCTGAATGTAAAGGATGGTCAGAGTTATGAAAAATCTTATGCAACATGCATAATGAACTAATTGATCGACGGTGCCAGAGATTAATATCTAGATCAGGAATAAGAAATTTAATAGACCGTAAGTTTCTGTCCAACAAATTAAGATGAGAATCAGCAGCTGAAGACCAGACAGGAGAACAATACTCAAAACAGGGTAGAATAAAAGAATTAAAACACTTCTTCAGAATAGATTGATCACCGAATATCTTAAAAGACTTTCTCAATAAGCCAATTTTTTGTGCAATTGAAGAAGACACAGACCTTATATGTTTCTCAAAAGTAAATTTGCTGTCAAGAATCACGCCTAAAATTTTGAAAGAGTCATACAAATTTAAAGAAACATTATCAATACTGAGATCCGGATGTTGAGGAGCCACCGTCCTTGACCTACTTACAATCATACTTTGAGTTTTGTTAGGATTCAACTTCATACCCCATAATTTGCACCATGCACTAATTTTAGCTAAATCTCTATTAAGGGATTCACCAACCCCAGATCTACATTCAGGTGATGGAATTGATGCAAAGAGAGTAGCATCATCTGCATATGCAACAAGCTTATTTTCTAGGCCAAACCACATGTCATGTGTATATAGTATGAAAAGTAATGGGCCAAGAACACTACCCTGTGGAACACCGGATATCACATTCCTATACTCACTATGGTGCCCATCAACAACAACTCTTTGAGATCTACTACTTAGAAAATCAATAATAATGCTAAGAAACGACCCACCCACTCCCAACTGTTTCAGTTTGAAAACAAGGGCCTCATGATTAACACGGTCAAAGGCAGCACTAAAATCAAGGCCAATCATACGAACTTCCCGACCACAATCAAGGGATTTCTGTACTGCATTGGAGATTGTAAGAAGGGCATCACATGCTCCAAGGCCTTTCCGAAAACCAAATTGCAAACTAGGGAATAGATGATTACCTTCAGCAAACCTATTAAGACGTTTTGCCAGAAGACGTTCAAAAACTTTAGATAATATGGGAGTTATGGAAATTGGGCGGTAATCAGTGGGACTTGAGCTACCACAAACACATTTACATAGAGGAGTAACATTACCAATTCTCCAACAAGTGCTAAAAGCTCCTCTTCTTGCTAACTTGCGTAAAATAACAGATAACTTTGGAGCTAAGAAATCTGCTGTCTTTATAAAAAACAAAGGAAAAATACCATTAGGGTCTACACCTCCATAAGCATCAAGGTCCATCAACAGAGCTTTAATCTCACGAGATCGAAAAGCTAAACTAGTTAGTTTAGCCTCAGGAAAACAGGAATGAGGAAGTTCAAGTTTTTCATTACTCTGTTTACTGTCAAAAACATCAGCCAAAAGGGTTGCCTTTTCCTTTGGACAGTGAGTGACTGAGCCATCTGGTTTAAGTAAAGGAGGAACTGTTGCATCTACACCAAAGAGTGCAGATTTAAGGGTAGACCACCATTTATGTTCCTGAGTTGTACCAGAGAGGGTTTCTTTTATGATTAAATTGTACTCCTTTTCAGTTGAGGCATAAACTCTCTGAGCAAAAGCTCGAAGCTGAGTATAGTTGTTCCAGGTCAAATCTGATCTGTTACCCTTCCAAAGGTGATAGGCCTCCTGCTTCTCCAAATAAGCACGTCTACAATCATCATTGAACCACGGTTTGTCCTTCATTCGGTACCTTAGCACACGAGAAGGGATACGCCTATCAATTATGTTGACTAGATTCTCATTCAAAGGGACAACAGGATCTACACTATTATATAATTGTGACCAATTCAAGCACAAAAGATCATGCAAAATCCCATTCCAGTCTGCTTGGGATTTCATATAAATTTTACAAGAATATGATATATCAGGGACAGGCTGCTCAGTCTTCACTAATAATGAAATCAAGGCATGATCAGAAGTCCCGACTGGAGAACCAACCTTACTAGTTATAACGCCAGGGGAGTCAGTGTATACGAGGTCCAAGCAATTACCAGACCTGTGAGTAGCTTCATTTATGATTTGCTCACAGCCTGATTCTGAGGCAAAGTCTAAAGCTCTTAAGCCATGGCGATCGGTAGGAGAGATAGAACTCAACCACTCCCTATGGTGAGCATTAAAATCACCAACAAAGACAAATGAAGCCTTTCTATCATCTTCTTGTATCTTAGCCATAATGGTAAGAAGACAATCAAAGATAGAATCATCCATGTCTGGATTCCGGTAGATTGAACACAAATAAAAGTTGTTATGCCTGCCACAAACTTTTATTACCTGAATCTCATGACATCCACATTGATAGCAGGACTTATGAGAAGCAGGGTACTCGGTCCTAATATACACCACCATTCCCCTGGCCCTAGGAATGGAATCACGTTTCAGCATTATTGGCTTCTTAAAACCAGTTATAAGGAGCTCAGATGAGTGCCTCATATTAGAAACCAAAGTTTCTGAGCACAAAAGAATATCATACTGTCTGGACGCAACTGTAAGGTCTCGGATATTTGCATGAAGACCACGAATATTGCAATACAGAAGACGACATTGACGAAATCTAGGACGTACTGGTCCCGGATTTTGCTCAATGTCTCCAGACAGCATAAGAATTAATAGAAATAAAAAAGAGACATCATACTTAAAAACTAGATTAACAAGAATTAAAACAAAAACAATATGTACAGAATAATAATAAAAGTGATTGATGATATCCATAGACTATAGTAAAAAGTCGGAAAAACTGGTCAACATGGAGGAGCCGATACACCATGCAAGGCTAAATACCCTCCAGGATAGCCACTTCAACTGAAGGGAGGACAGTAAGGATGGTTTTGAGAAGAAAAAATCAGAAAAAGGAAAAGACAACCTCTTGATAAACCACCAGGCATCCATGGCCCTTCTATTAAGCCTGCCCAACACACCATTTCAAAAAAACAAGAGGAAGAAAAAAAAATATATGATAGAATAGTGTGCCCGAGTGTACCCTCAAGCAAGAGAACTCTAACCCAAGACAGTGGAAGACCATGGTACAGAGGCTATGGCACTACCCAAGACTAGAGGACAATGGTTTAATTTTGGAGTGTCCTTCTCCTAGAAGAGCTGCTTACCATAGCTAAAGAGTCTCTTCTACCCTTACCAAGAGGAAAGTACTGTACACTGAACAAATTGCAATGCAGTAAATTAACCCCTTGGTGAAGAAGTGTTAAGTATCTCATTGTTGTCAGATGTATGAGGAAAGACGAGAATATGTAAAGAATAGGCCAGACTATTCCGTGTAAGTGTAGGCAAAGAAAAAATAAGCCGTGACTAGAGAGAGGGGTCCAATGCAATACTGTCTGGCCAGTCAAAGGATCCAATACCTCTCTAGTGGTAGTATCTCAACGGGCGGCTGGTGCCCTGGCCAACCTACTACCTAGCCCTTCGATGACCACTTTGATCTTCAGCATGGCCCGTGGGAACTTCACTGCCAGGGGGGCAGGAAGGTCTCTTCCCTACGGTTCTTCTATTGAGATTACTATGCTAACCTGTTCAAAGCCCTCGGCACTTACACTACAAGGGGAAAATCTACCACGATACATTGATTCTCTGGTATTCTTCCATCAGGACGCCATGGCTTGAGCCCAAAAAACGGATTTTGAGCGAAGCGAAAAATCTATTTTTGGGTGAGATAGCCATGGCGTCCTGATGGACCCTCCCTGCTACTTCGTCCAGTTTTTCAGGTCCCACCCTGTCCTGCTGTATCATGGTGATCGGCAAGCAACTGGCTTCAGGATGAGGACGGACGTGACGTCATTTAGCAATGGCGCCCGTTTGTTTACGTCTCGAGTACCAAAAGTAGCCACGAACGAGATTAGCTGTGGAACGGCTCCCCAGCTATTCTCTGCCCCTACACATCGAAGTGTTAACTCTATGTGGGGTGTAGATAGCTATGTGGTGCGTTAATACATGCGTCCCCTGTTGAAATACGATGTCTTAAAGGGAAACCTTTAGGATACTCGCTCCAGAAGTTAGAATTCTGTGATAACCTGTG
>NC_090725.1:192019746-192039746 GCF_036898095.1 Palaemon carinicauda
TATGTATGTATGTATGTATATATGTATATATATACACACACACATATATATATATATATATATTTATATATATAATTATATATATATATATATATATATTTATATATAATTATATATATATATATATATATATATTTTTGTTTATTTATATATATATATATATATATATATATGATAAATTTTGCACATTTAAACATGTTTTTCATATATCAAATAAACCATATATTCTAATACATAAAAGTCTGGATTCTCTTAAAGAACTCGGGATCGGAGCCCTAGGTGAAATCACTCAAAGACTATAGTAACTGACCGGCCGTGTTTCGGACTCTAGTCCAGGATACTTGTATGGCATTAACCTTACCACTTCGTGGCTAAGTGGTCTTTTTACTGGCCCTACAGTACTTCACTGGATCCTTCTCTGGTTACGGTTCACTTTCATTTTGCAACTCATACACCGAATAGTCTGGCCTATTCCTTATATATTCACCTCTGTCCTCATGCACCTGACAACACTGATATTACCAAACAATTCTTCTTCACCCAAGGAGTTAACTACGGCACTGTAATTGTTCAGTGGCTGTTTCCTTCATGGTAAGGGTAGAAGAGACTAGTTATGGAAAGCAGCTCTTCTAGGAGAAGGACACTCCAAAATCAAACCATTGTTCTCTAGTCTTGGGGAGTGCCATAGCTTCTGTACCATGGTCTTCCACTCTTTTGGGGTAGATGTTCTCTTACTTGAGGGTACACTCTGGCACACTATTTTACATTATTTTTCTTCCTCTTGTTACGTTAAGTATTTATAGTTTATATATAAAATATTTATTTTAATGTCACTGTTCTTTCAATATTTTATTTTACATTGTTTCCTTTCTTCACTGGGCTCTTTTCCTTGTGGTGCCCCTGTGCTTATAGCATCCTGCTTTTCCAACAAGGGTTGTAGATTAGCAAGTAATAATAATAATAATAATAATAATAATAATAATAATAATAATAATAATAATAATAATAATAATAATGACCAAAAAATCCGAAGAGAATTGTGAGAAGGTTTTACTAAAACTAAAAACTGTACAGCAAACCTTATCACCAAGTTCAATAATGGCCGATTTTGAATGTACTGTAATTAATGCTTTTAAATAATTTTTTCACACTTCAGGTAAAAAAGGTTGTTTGTTTAATTTAACCCAATATATATCTCGGTCAATTCACAGAGAGTGCCTTCAGCAATTGTATGAATTTGCATTCAAAATGTGCATGATTACCTCAATTACCTTAATATTGAATTAGTGCCTATTGTAGATGTAGTTGGCACTTTTGAATTTTAATTGATAATAATGATTATCTTTAAATGCCATGACTGTTCTTGATTGCGTAGAAGATACGTGGATTGACGCCCAAACCATCGCTCGGGACATCGACCTCCTCGGTTTGAACATATTTTA
This sequence comes from Palaemon carinicauda, assembly GCF_036898095.1. Lineage (NCBI taxonomy): Eukaryota > Metazoa > Arthropoda > Malacostraca > Decapoda > Palaemonidae > Palaemon > Palaemon carinicauda. Next base: position 192,021,189 of record NC_090725.1, read on the forward strand.
TGGAATTGTTTTGACGCTGCCAGGCAAGGTGCCTCTAAAACAAATAATTCTTGTGAAGCTTGACATCGATCATTTAGCGAGTTTTAGTGCTGCCTTTGACCGTGTTAATCATGAGGCCCTTGTTTTTAAACTCAAACAGTTGGGAGTGAGTGGGTCGTTTCTTAGCATTAGTATTGATTTTTTAAGTAAAAGATCTCAAAGAGTTGTTGTTGATGGGCACCATAGTGAGTATAGAAATGTGATATCCGGTGTTCCACAGGGTAGTGTTCTTGGCCCATTACTTTTCATACTATATACACACGACATGTGGTTTGGCCTAGAAAACAAGCTTGTTGCATATGCAGATGATGCTACTCTCTTTGCATCAATTCCATCCCCTGAATGTAGATCTGGGGTTGGTGAATCCCTTAATAGAGATTCAGCTAAAATTAGTGCATGGTGCAAATTATGGGGTATGAAGTTGAATCCTAATAAAACTCAAAGTATGATTATAAGTAGGTCAAGGACGGTGGCTCCTCAACATCCGGATCTCAGTATTGATAATGTTTCTTTAAATTTGTATGACTCTTTTAAAATTTTAGGTGTGATTCTCGACAGCAAATTTACTTTTGAGAAACACATTAGGTCTGTGTCTTCTACAATTCACAAAAAAAATTGGCTTATTGAGAAAGTCTTTTAAGATTTTCGGTGATCAATCTATTCTGGAGAAGTGTTTTAATTCTTTCATTCTACCTTGTTTTGAGTATTGTTCTCCTGTATGGTGTTCAGCTGCTGATTCTCATCTTAATTTGCTGGACAGAAACTTACGGTCTATTAAATTTCTTAATCCTGATTTAGATATTAATCTTTGGCACCGTCGTTCAATTAGTTCATTATGCATATTGCATAAGATTTTTCATAATTCTGACCATCCTTTACATTCAGATCTCCCTGGACAATTCTATTCTGTTCGTAGTACTAGGCAGGCAGTTAATTCTAATGTCCAGGCCTTCTCCATCATGAGGCTCAATACTACACAGTATTCTAAAAGTTTTATTCCAGCTGTTACCAAGTTGTGGAATGATCTTCCTAATCGGGTAGTTGAATCAGTAGAACTTCAAAAGTTCAAAGTTGGAGCAAATGTTTTTATGTTGACCATGCTGACATGAGTCTTTTTATAGTTTATATAACACATATCTGTCTTTGACGTTATTAATAGTTTCTATATGACATATCTGTTTTGACGTTGTTACTGTTTTTAGAATAATTTATTGTTAAATGATTCTCATCATTTATTTATTTCCTTATTTCCTCTCCTCGCTGAGCTATTTTCCCTTGTTGGAGCCCTTGGGCTTATAGCATCTTGCTTTTCCAACTAGTGTTGCAGCTTGGCTAGTAATAATAATGATAATAATAATAATAATAATTGGCGCATCACATCCTACACTCTGGAAGTTTCTTGACATCCTGAAAAAAAAAAGAACAATCAAGAAATGAACCCATATTGGAACAGTTACGTCGCTGGTACGGATATTCCTCGTCGTAAGAAAAAACAAAAAGATTATTTTTTTACCTCTTTTTAAATCTTGAGTTGCAATGTGTTACTCTTGAATATTTTTATATTTTTCTAAGTAATATTAGTATGTGATGTATCTACTTCCAATGAAATTACCCAACGTAATTGCTTTGCACTGAGACATTTCTGGGTGCTTAAAATAAACAAAAATTGTAAGTAAAAGTTCCTTATATAGGAAAAGTAGAAGGTGTATCTTAAGTAAAAAGAAAGTTGCATAGAAACAATTTCGTATCAAGATAACCAACGTCAATGAATTTGGAAAAAATTTACTACATTTCGATGTAATTTACGGAACTATTGCTATGAAATTACCTGAGATGTAATGTATCACAATGTGAATGCATTGCAATGAGAAGGTCTAATATGTGTATACCATGCGATGAAATTACTGCAGTGAAATTACCACGATGGAATTACTGCAATGAAATTTAATTTGACCCAAATGAAGCATGTGATGCCATTCTTACAATCTCAAAAGCTGTATATATAAATCCCTCGATTGTGATCAGGAACATTGTGTGATTGGCCTTGATTTTAGTGCTGCTTTGACCGTGTTAATCATGAGGCCCTCGTTGGGAGTGGGTTAGTCTTTTCTCAGCATCATTATATAATTTTTAAATAATAGACTGCAGAGTTGTTGATGAGCACTATAGTGAGTACTGTATAGAAATAAGATATCTGGAGTTCCTCAGGGTAGTGCTCTTAGCGTATTATTTTTCATAGTTTATGCACATGATATGTGGTTTGGCCTTAAAAAACACATTATTTCATTTACAGATACTGCTCTTCTCTTTGCATCAATTATATCCCCTAAATGTAGGTCTAGGGTTGATGAATCCCTTGAAAGAAATCTATAAAAATTAGTGCGTGGTGCAAATTATGGGGCATGAATCTAAACTCTAACAAAACTCAAAGTATGATTACAAGTAGGTTAAGTCTGTATGATTCTTCTATAAATTTTAAGTGTGATACTTGATAGCAGATTTACTTTTGAGGAACACATTTGGCCTCCTCTTTAATTTAAAAAAAAAAAATGGCTTTTTGAGAGTTAAAATTTTCGGTGATTAATTTATTTTGAAGAAATGTTTTAATTCTTTTATTCTGTTTTGTTTTGAGTATTGTTCTCCTGTCTGGTCTTCAGCTGCAGAATCTCATCTGAATTTGCTGAATAGAAACTTACGGTCTATTAACTTTTTTATTCCTGATCTAGATATTAATCGCTGGCACCGTCGTTCAATTAGTTCGTTATGCATGTTGCATAATATTTTTCATAATTCTCACTATAATATGCCTTCAGATCTTCCCGAACAGTATAATCATGTTCGTAATACTAGGTATGCAGTTAATTCAAATAGTCATGCCTTCGCCATCATAATGCTCAATATTACATAGTAATAAAGAGGTTTTATTGCATCTATTACTAAGTTTTGGAATGATCTTCCTAATCAGGTAGTTCAATCGGTGGACCTAAAATTCAAACGTGCAGCGAATATTTATATGTTGAACAGGCTGACATAAATTTCTTTATATACTTTATGTATGAAATGTCTATTTCAATGTCCTTAAACTATTCTATTTTAATTTTTTATTACTTCTGTAAAAGTTTATTTATATCATCATTTCTTTTCTCACAAAGCAATTTTTACCTGTTGGAGTCCTTGTCTTTATATCATCGTGCCCTTCCTGCTAAAGTTATGGCTTAGAGAGTAATTGAATATATATATATATATATATATATATATATATATATATATATATATATATATATATATATATATATATATATATATATATATATATATATATATATATATATATATATATATATATATATATATATATATATATATATATATATATATATATATATATATAGATATATATATATATATATATATATATATATATATATATATATATATATATATATAGAGAGAGAGAGAGAGAGAGAGAGAGAGAGAGAGAGAGAGAGAGAGAGAGAGAGAGAGAGAGAGAGATAAAGCTGAAAACAGTTACTAATTTTTCAAAAACCGAAAGCGAAATTAATTACAAACTTCTTTTAAAACTGTTTACGATAATTGGCAAGCTAATTAGCTACCTGCTCGAAGTATGGCATGGTTTAATTTAATGCCCTGTTTATACTAGTCCTAAGCCACTTGTATTCGGTCAATATGAAATTGATCTTTAAGTTGGAATACACCTTTCCATTTTACCTTCCTCGTCGGGGCTACCAACAAAAATCCTGCCACTAACCATTCTTACTTGATAACTGGAAAAGTCCGGAACCATACTGTACATCGTAGACAAGATACAAGATTAGAAAAGTGGTATTATTTTATATTGTCTTTTACATTTATTCAGTTGACTGTAAGATTAAAATTATAAAAGGACAAACATGAAATTAATTATGAATAATTAATATTCCTAATGTTTAAACTCATGTATGTAAGAAAGTATAAATAAGATACGAAAATGTCACTGGATTAAATAATGGAGTTTTTCTTTAGTTATTAGCAATATTAAGTATGAAAAAATGGGTATGACCTTGAATTATGGTTGAAAACGAGGTTATTTCTTATGCCAATCTCCTCAAAACACGATGGTTTTTATTGCCACAAAGTTGCGAAGGGTCATGGCTGGAAACAAACGTTCGATCATTTGCGTGGATAAACTGATCGAATTGGTATAAAAAAAGATCTCTTTACAGTATTGATGCAGGAGGATTTAGTAATGGCAATATAGGCAAGTTTTGTTTCGCCGAGTTTAAAGCAATTGAGTAAAGCCTACGCCATTGTAGGTTATGGGGAATAACTACGTGGAAAGTAATATAAAGATTAACATAATAATCAAGTTTTTATCAATTGTCGATGTAATGATTTTGTTCCTCTGAATTGCTTTTTTAAATCTGTCTTTTCACGTTATTTTATTATCATAATTATTTAATAGTTACTTCTACTCCTGGGAACATCCATTTATATTTCTTAATAAGAAATTTTGCTATTCATTTATCAACTTTCACAAATATTATCTAAAGATAATTAAAAAAAAACTTTTCATTTGACTATTGTACTATGGTGATGCTTGGGATACAGCAAATTCATTTATTTCAGTTTTCTATTTTCCTTGCGTTTTATCTTCTTTCCTCTCTTTCGATCATCATTTTGTTGAAAATTAATCAATTAAATGTTCTCTTATTAAGTATTTATATCAATCTGACTATTTCTTCTTTTTTTTTTAAATTCATATCGATGCTTATATCTTTCCAATATAGTCTGACAGATGAACATAATTCACATTAAAAAGAGTAGCATCATCAGCGTCATATCATCTATTTATCATTAATTAATTTCTCACGCTAAGCACATTGCAAATGTATGGCGTTGTTCAGTTCCACTCTCCTAAAATGTGACACGTTATATTCCGATATACACATAATAATCAAGTTATTGATAGAGCCACGATTGCGTCCGTATGAATCCTCCATTATTCCACAAAAAAATATTTCAATATTAAATGAAATTCCTGAAATATCAGCTGTCAGCGGATCAAACTATGTTTTTCGATCATTTGAACGACACCATCAATCTCGTAATTATGTTACAAACAACTATGATAACTGATTGAAACAGTAGAGTGAAAATTTTTCCCTAATAATGGTCTGTAGAATTATGAAATAGTATATACATAGAAAAAAGGTAGAAATTTTTTTTTTTTTTTTTTTTTTTTTTTTGTAGATTATGAATGTTCCTGTATGGAACACAATAGTCCCAGAAATTTTAACTGTTTTGATCATATTACCATCCATAACACAGGATTTCGCTCATCGTTTGCCTTTCGGAAACCTTTCAATCCACTGATCTATATAATAGACCTTTTAAGGTTTTAGCCTACATTATATTTCTATCTTCAGTCTAACCTTGTATATTCTGATAACTTATTTTAAAGGAAAAGTTCTAAATAACTTTTAATCAAGTGTACAAGAGAAACAAGGTTATTCCAAGGATATTGAAAAAGCTGAGAAACAATTATGATTTTGTATGCATATTAATCAATATGATGTTACCTTTCAGAATTAATACTTTATGTAGATTATCTTTTCAAAGTACTTGCCAAAAATGGCTTCACAATTACCAACCATTTGAATTTTAGAAGAAAAACAATTAGGAATATTTGAAGCTTCCCTTCGTAAATCCTGCTTATGAATCCAGCTGAAATATCATAAAGGGCGCCAATTGTAGGCATTTCTGAAATGTTGCCTACTCCAATCATATATTAAATCACGAGAACTGCGGGTAGTAATGAAATGATATTGAACCCCAAATAATAAATCAAGCATTCGAGGATGCTAGGAGTTATTTGGTTGTATCCATGATACGATATGAGTCAGCAAGCTTGTAAGTATTTCGAACATTGTTTTTTTTTTTTTATTTTTTTTTTTTTATTTTTTTTTTTTTTTTAGGGGGCTTAAACCTACAAATAATCAAATGAAATTTTAGTATTAAACAGTCAAAATTTGTCTTGCATACTTCACACCTTGTGAATACATAAATAAATAATAATTACGTATCTCTGTAGTTGTTAATTCCTTTAAATCGAGGATCTATTAGTTAGCATTTCGATACATAACGCTGATTTACCTTGTACCAAATTTACCTATTTTTCTTTCCCAGAAGCAATGCTATCTAGGCTTATCGGTTTTAGAATACGGTGAAAAAGTCAAACAATATCCAGACCTCATTAAATAAAATGGAAAGCTGCCAAATATTGGTATCTGTAAGCAAATTGCAGTATACATACATTATTTTGCAATCAGATTCGCAAATAGCAGCTAAAAATACCGCATTGTACAAAGCTTGGATATCGTATCAGGTTTACATGTATTAATTTATGGATGAATTACTAGATTTTTTTATAATTTGGACCTTCATGTCCTGATATTCGAGCCATGGAGGCAATTCCACGCTTAAATTCATGGGTGGGGAGGGAGCTGGTGTTGGCTTTCGGAGTTTCACCATGGAGTAACAGAAATCGTAATTGTTTGGATTCCCAATACTTTTGCAATCATGGAAAACCTGAAGAGAAAATGGTAGGCAACAGTGAATTGAAGATAAGCAAATTATATTTGTCAGAAGCCTCTTCTTCTCACATGGAAAGAAAGGCTTCATACTAGTTAAGACTCCTATTGGATTAACTGAATTTTATAAATCTCTGGTAATTAATTGGTAAAGTGTTACATCTAGTACTTCCCGAAATATGTCACCGATTATTTTCATTGAAACCTTTCACTGAAAGAGATTTCTAGTCAAACATTTTATTGACTAAGACTTGTTCCAGTAGAACTTCAAATTCAGGTTTAAAACTGTTTTGGTGTCTGCCAATATTTATTCATGAACAAAATTATATCAACATTAGCAGATGGGGACCACTATCATTTAAATGTATGCATTAAGTATGGTTCACCAATTTCTTCAGATTCTCTGAGAGACGTCATTTGAACTACACTTATGTACATCCTCATATGCGATGGAAAGTGTCGAAATTTACGTAAATTACCAGGCAGTAAACCAAAGATTAGAGTGGCCCAGGAGGTTCATCTATAGGTAGTAATGATAATTTCCTTAATGCACAACATAATCATACAGGCTCACCTACTCATATTTTAGCGGTCCATGATTCGCAAATAGTTTCCATTTTACTTATATTAACAGAATTGTCAGTGGTATAATCCATGTTATTTTTATAGCTCAACGCGTTATGATGGTTAGATCTCCGATTTCAATAGTCTCGTACCTGAGCGTGCTTAATAATGTCTATTGCTAGCCGTCTATTCCGTGTCTTTTCTTTCTTGTTATGGGGTGATACTCATGTACTGTACGTGTTTCTCACCCCTCGTATACACACACACACACACACACACACACATATATATATATATATATATATATATATATATATATATATATATATATATATATATATATATATATATATATATATATATATATATATATATATATATATATATATATATATATATATATATCCTGTTATCAAAACCTACTTAAACCTGCCTTTACATAAACAATTTTTTTTTTTCAATTTTCGTGACAGCTTTGTGCGGAACCTCTTGTACATAAACTCACTATATGTTGAAAAAAAAAGTCTTTGCATTCAACTCGACTCACAGTTATAACCTAACGGCCCACTCCCGCACACTCATTCGTTTTGAATCACTTTGGTAACATCCTTCCTCTTTATTACCACTGAGATCCTCATGTACTTGTCGCTGCTTCGAAGTTTTTCTGGTTCGCTATGAAAGATTCGTTTGTAAACGTTTCGGCATCTTGTAATATTCTTACTTGTTTACTTGTTTTGGGTTTAAATCCAACCCTCCACTGAAGTCGAGTGAACTACTTCTCAGGCGGGTCCATATTAATCATCTAACGAAACATTTTCATTATAACTTATACAATTCTTTGATTGTAGCATCTTCCAAATCATATGATCTTGTGAAAAGTAATGTCTTTAGTTTCTTCTTAAATTCAATTGCTCCCCTTAGGTCCTTCATTTCAGTTGGCAGTTTATTATAATGTCTAGGCGCACAGTAGCTAAAAGCCCTTTCACCAAATTTACTATATGTTCTTGGTTCAGATAGCCTATGTTTGTCACTCATGTGTCTTATGTTAACATTTGTTTCTAGTTCTAGTTTGTTCAGGCATTCTTTTAGATATTTTGGTTCATTTTGGTTCAGTATCTTAAACGTTAGTAAGAGTAGCTTGTATTCAATTCTCGCTTTTACCGGCAGCCAGTGTAATTTAATTAGTGCAGGGCTCTTTCCCTATTGTGTAGTCCTTTTATTAATCTAGCGGCTCTGTTTTGTACTCTCTGAATTTTCTTCAGCTGATAATTTGGTAAGCCATAGACCAGTGAGTTGCAGTAATCAATTCTTGAGAATATGTGGTGATTAATTAGTATGGCCATAGATTTTTCATCTAAGTGTTTACTAATAAATGCCATGTTTCTAATATGATAGTTACAATTTCTTACCATATTATTTATATTTTCATTCATTGTCAGTCTATCATCCATGATTACTTCAAGATTTCTGACAGATTTCTTTATGTCAATGATCGATTGACCTATTTCAATTCTTTGGAAGCATTCGATTCTTTTTATATCTTTTTCATTTCCAAAAATAATACATTCACTTTTATCTTCATTGAGCTTGAGCTTTTTTGTTAACATCCAAGCCTTAATGTCATTCATTATTTCATGTATCTTTCTTTTAGCTTCATCAACTGATTCTATTGGGAAATAGAATTGTGTATCATCAGCGTATATTTTAAATTTAACTCTGTGAGTTTCAAGTATATTTGCCAGTTCAATCGTGTAAATTTCAAACAGGAGAGGACCTAGTACACTGCCTTGAGGCACCCCTTTGGTTAGTTTTCTTGTCTCAGATTCAACATTTGATATTACTATTTTAACTTTGCGGTTTTCAAGATAACTCACAAACCAGTCATATGCTCGTTCTACGATGCCCACAGCTTTAAGGTCTTCCATCAGATATGTATGTTCTACAATATCAAATGCTGCACTTAGATCAAGCATCACAAGAATGCAACACTTGCCATTTGTCATAATTTCTGTTATCTCATTTTTAATTGCTAACACTGTTGTTTCTGTGGAGTAATTTTCTCTGTATGCAGATTGATCATCAGGTATGGCATTAGATTTTTTCAGATGTTTCCAGGTTTGTTCGTGTACAGCAGTTTCAATAATTTTCGAAAAATGTGACAGATTTGATATTGGCCTATATGAACTTAAATTGTCTGCATCACCTTTTCCTTTATACACAGGCTTGATACATGCAACTTTTTCACAATCAGGGAAAACTGCCTGTGTTAGACTCATATTTACCATGTTTCGGTAGATCTCTTGTAGTCTGGTGAAATTTTCTGCATCTTTTACAACGTTAATTGGAAATGGGTAATTTCCGCAGTAGGTTTTTTTACTTTCTTTATTATTCTCATATAATCACTCTGACTTAACTCTGAATACCCTTAGCTTACTTACACCTGTTGCTGATGTATTCCTTCGTTCTGTTGTGCCGATGTTGTGAAAACTGGAGCAGATTTGATTTATTTTTTCTTTACAACTGGCTAGAAAGTCCGCAAAACTTACTAAATGTATACCTGGGTAACATTACACTCCTTCAAAATAATGATACTTGTAGCTAACTAAGTGTCAATTTATTACTGGGAGGGAGGAAGCCAATATCACGATAATATAGGCCATTTATTTCATTGTACAGTCAGGATCATCTGTTGTTACCATTTATGGCGAGTTCAACTTACTATTACGATTCAAACATTGTCGGTCAGGCAGGATTATAAATGAAGACCCATACCAAAGACTTGTACTACATTTGGTTTGAAATCCTTAAATACTAAATTATTCAAATAGTATAAATGTGTGGTGAACATGATCATGATTCCTGATAAAAATATTGCACTATTATGCATGGCCTTACTTTACATATAATTTAAATGAATCGATTAGGCTACGATTACGAGACAAATAAAAAATTGCACGTACAACTAATTGTATATGTATACGAGGAAGGGCCATAGACGGTTTCATTACATTCCTCTGTCCCAGGTTTAGACATTGTGCAAATTAAGCAAAAATTCAGTTGTGTGGCATCTGGTTGGATTTGTCTTAGTTGTTTTTAATCAAATATGCTACATATAACCAGATTAAAATTTTTGAACAATTTGAATTGAAAGTGATGTGCAAGGTTGTCAAAACAGAATATTTCAAAAGGTTGTGTGATGAGAGCAAGGCATTTAAAAAAAAAATGACTGTATTTGGCGTCATCACACGGTTTATAGTCCGAAATGCGGTTCAGAAAATCGAAGTACCAAGCTCATCTTTGACGTGAGCCGCGGTCTTACAAAATAACTGAAAGTTTTTTCCTCCATTCTGCAATGGAATAGCCAGGGTTGAATGGATGCTATCTCTAACAGGAATTTGTCTACTTAGCGGTGTCTGTCACGTATATGGTGGTCTCAGTCAATTGCAAGTTTACAATTTTATTCTTAATTATTTTTTTCAAGAGGTAAATGCTGAATTTCGTTTGGTAACGTCCTTGAGGTTGTTTAACACTTTTTGAAGTGAATAAAGTCAATGGTCTGAGAACCAATTCATGACGAACAGAAAAACTGTTTTATCTAGAAATTACTTACATGGGCCTCTAGAAAGCAAAATTCTCTTCTTGCATATGACCAAAAGTCCAAAATAAAACTTCAAAACCATGAAAACTATTCCTAAATTTGTAAACGAAGAACAGTTTTAATTGCAAATGATGAAGGACTTTAAAACACCCTTCAAAATCTCTCTCTCTCTCTCTCTCTCTCTCTCTCTCTCTCTCTCTCTCTCTCTCTCTCTCGGAAAATTACCGTTTACTTTGAGAGAATTTAAATTCGAAATTGTCATCACTATGCTATCACTTTAGACCTAATCGATGGTGAATTATTATAAATTTGAAAAACATGAATTATTCTATTCCTGATTACTTATTAATATATTTCTGTGAGTTGGGAAGTTTCTAACTTTGGCCTGGGAAGCACAAAGAGTACATAGGCTTCTTTTTGGTTCCTTCCAGGCAAAAAAAAAAAAAAAAAAAAAAAACTCAATAAATAAATTATCCTTACATTGTCCCACTAGGGATAGAATTTATTGAATTAATTATCATTCCTTCTGGGGACGTTAACGAGAGAGAGAGAGAGAGAGAGAGAGAGAGAGAGAGAGAGAGAGAGAGAGAGAGAGAGAGAGAGTTTAGAAATTTTGAAAGGTTACCATAACCTCAAAATCCGCATCGAATAGATTTCCAGGTTTTTTCATTTGGTGTAACTGTGATGGTATTAAATGCTTGTTGAATAATATCTGCAATGAGAGCACCTCCATAAAAAAAAAAAAAGCCTTTCGTAATATGCTGGGCTTCACAAGGCACTAGAAGAGTTGGAAGACCCAGGTCTACATGGATGAAGACTATGAAGCGCGAAGTAGGAGATAATGAATGGAGAAGTATTCATTTAAAAGCTCAAGATGGAGACGACTAGCGAAATGTAACCGAGGCCCTTTGCGTCAATAGGCGTAGGAGGAGATGATGAAATGATGATGAATATGCAAAAGAATACCTAACCTAAATGTAGCCCTTTGCTAAATTTTATCGGTGAAATAATAGTGAAGTTGTGTAGTAAAAAATGACATATCTTGTTATGACTTAATGGTAAAGTTGGAAGGAATAATCAAGGTCTAGAGAATGTGATGAGTTTTGAGGGTCTTGGTGAAGTTACAAATTAAAATGGAGCAGATTTCATAAGTTTTTGTCCAACAAACAATCTTGTCATTAGAGGTACTCTTTCCCAGCACATGGACATCGTCAAATATACATGCAATTCACCATGGGGGAATAACAAAAATCAAACAGATCACATTGCTATTAATAAAGAGAGATGGAGGACTCTAGGAAATGTAACAAGCTATAGTGGTGAATATATTGGTGGTGATCACCAGCTCCTTATTGTCACACTGAAATTAAAACTGAAAGCTCCTAACAAAAATGTAGATAGATCACCTAGGTTTGATATAACCAAGCTTCTGGAAGATGAGCACAGAGAAACATTTGAAATTTAATGTAGGAGTCAACTTGCAGTCTTAGAGACTTTGAGAGATATAGCATATACAATTAATGAAGAATGGTGTAATATTAAGAGCATGCTGCATATCAATCAGTTGATTGTGAAGTTTTGGGACATGCTGGTACAAGGAGAAAGCCCTGGATATCAAATGATACTTGGTATATTATATAAAGGAGACAAAAACAGAGATTGATTGTTGAGAGTTTTCGAGGAAGTAATGAAAATTACAAGGTAGAGCATGCAAAGTATTCCAGTATTGATAGTGAGGTAAAAAAAAATGGCAGGAAAGACTGGAGAGAATATTTAGACAGAAAAGCAGATTAGAATGACAAAGCTATGGATTTAGGGAGCGGCTATGATGTAAGAATCAGAAATAGAATAATCAATGAAATATTTACGGGGGCAAAAAAGAAGAAGCCTACACCCATCAAAAGGAGAGATCTGTTATAACAACAGAGGATGAAGAAAAGCAACGTTGCATAGAACACTTTGTTGAGGTCATGAATAGGAGATACGAAGGGAATGATTTAATCGATATACATAAAGCGGACGAAGACCTTCGTGTGCCTTGATGTATCTTTGAAGTTGAAGCTATCATTAAGAAAAATCAGATGGAAAGTCCATGGTTATGATGGACAAACTGCTGATATGATACTAGCTGAAAAATAAAGTGACTCCCAGCATACTTACAAAAATATTTTGTAGAATGTGGCATGGGGAGGCAAAATCTGATGAATGGGAGTTAGGAGTGTTGGTGAAAATGGCAAAAAAGCGAGACCTTACTGACTGCAATAATTACAGACATTATACTTACGTCATTTGTCATGAAAATATATAGCATGCTTATTCTAAAGAGATTGGTGAAAAGCTGAGAGATGAACAAGCAGGAATTAGGAAAGGTGGAAGTTGTATTAACAAAATTTTAATTTTGAGACGTTGTACAGCAATGCGTAGAATAGAGAAATCCAATTTTGATGGTATTTGTGGTATGTGATAATGTGCACCAGCCAATTTCGTGGAGAGTCTGGCGTTTTTATGGAATTGCTCTTCTAAGTCTGTTCATGAATATAGCAAGGGCAAAGTTAATGTCAGTGGAGTCCTATCAAATGAATTTCCATTGAACAGTGGAGTACTCTAAGGGAATGTGTTGACGCCTTTGTTATTTATCCTGTTCATGGATTTTGTATTGTATAGAACAGTTAAAGAGGATGGAGAAGGATTGGACTGGATTGGTTGCAAGAAATAAGCTGACCTAGAGAATGCCGATGATGCTGTACTTATTAGCAGCCCACCATACGATCTGCAATGCTTGCTAACCAAAATACATGAAATATCACACAAGGTTTGGCTCAAGATAAATAGAAGAAAGACAGAGATGATGTGAATGGAATATACAATGAAAGATGATATATCCTTGGAAGGAAAAAAGATTAATGAGGTAGATTCATATAAGTATTTAGGAACTATGATCTCCATTACTAGGTCAGTAGAATGGGATTTTAGTGAAAGATTCAAAAAAGCATATCAGACAATGGCTAGGTTAAGTAAAATTTGGAAATCAAATCACCTGAAAAATCAGGCTATATGTCAGTTTAGTGAGATCTGTATTACTGTATGGACATAAAACGTGGTATGACAATGAAACAATATCCAACAGATTTTGTAGATTTAAGAACATAGGCCTCTTAAGAATATTGAGAGTTATATGGCAGGACTGGATTAGAAATGAAACTATAAAAGAGATTATTAGAGGGCCATATGTAGATAAGATCATTGTGAGGGGTAAATGGAGATGGTTTGTGCATGCTCTTCACACTCCCTATGAGAGATTAGTTCACTAAACATTCAACTGGCCTCTACAAGGCATTAGAAAAAATGGATGACCTAGGCCTACATGGTTGAGAGCTATGAAACGGGAAGTGGGAGAAGATGAGTCCAGAAGTATTGAATTGAAAGCGCAAGATAGAGGCCCGTTGCACCAATAGGCATAAGAGGTGATGATAATGATGTAATTAAAAAGTATACGGATGCATTATTCTTCGAGAACAACATTGCTGAGTTGCCATACATTGGTTCTCATAAAACTTCGTTACACGTAATTCAGCATTTAACTCTATATTTAAAATTTACTACGCTTCTTGACTCAAAGGGCCAAGGTTAGATTTCCACAGTTGTCTCTATCTTGAGCTTCTAAATGGACACTTCTCCACTCATCATCTCACACTTCACGCTTCATAGCCCTCAGCTATGTAGGCCTGGGTCCTCCAACTCCTCTATTGCCTTTGGAGCCCAATCAAATTTTTGGTGAACTAATCTCTTTGGGGAGTACGAAGAGCATGACCAAACCATCTCCATTTACCCTTCATTATGATCTCATCCACATATGGTACTCGAGTAATCTCTCATAGTTTCGTTTCTAATCCTGTCCTGCCATTCAACTCCTAATATTTTTTCTACGAGCTTTGTTCTTAAATCTACAAAATCTGTTGAATATGGTTTCATTGTCATAACACGAATCATATCCATACAGTAACACTGACCTCACTAAACTGATACATAGCCTGATTTTTATATGTAATTTCAGGTGATTTGATTTCCAAATTTTTCTTAACCTAGCCAATATCTGATTTGTTATTTTCAATCTTTCCATAAATTCCAATTCTAAAGATCCTTAATTAGACCGCATAATGAAATATATATATATATATATATATGTGTGTGTGTATATATATCTATATACAGTATATATATATATATATATGTGTGTGTGTGTGTGTGTGTATATATATATATATATATATGTGTGTGTGTGTGTGTGTGTGTTTGTGTGTGTATGTGTGCGTATTGTGTTAGTATTTGTGCGTTTGTGTGTTTATGTATATCTATGTCGTCATCTGAGTCTCTTATTATAGATATATAAATTTAAGTCCTATAGTATTCAAATAATATTTGAAAAAATATTATTAATAGGAGAACTGTGAGTCTTTTGAGGTTTTTGTAAAATAATTGTACTTACCTAAGTTTAAACTGAAATATAGTTATTTTTATGTTTCTTGGCTATTGTTTTCTTTTACAGTGACCTTTTAGCTATTCTTCATACTAGATCGATTATTACGGGAATAAGACATTGAAGTTGATATCAAATAATATACGCTGTGTAATAGCTGACCGTAACAATTAGAAGGAAGAGTTTTCTACAGAGGTATATAAATTGATGACCCACTAATTCCAATGGGCGAGCATGTATTTTTCTCAACATATATCAAAAAATGATATTAATAAAGAAAAAGGAAATGTTAGTTTTCCTTGAACATAGGGATAAACTAATACGAATGTTGTATAAGTACCAGATGGGAATAACCATTTCAAGAGACAATCTAGGTCAAACTGAGGTATTTCAAAACATAATCCTATTAGGAAAAAAAAAAGAGCTAGAATTTCTTATATTTCTAATTATATGTTGCCAGCATATATCAATATTATCAATCTACCGAATGATGAATTGATAACAGGAATGAAGAGACAGAGTGATCATGTCATCCTTATAATTCTCCTTTAATGTTAATTCCCAAGACAGATGGAACCTACCGTATGGTAACTGATTTCAAGAAATAGATTTCATTCACAGTTATTGATAGGTTGCCAATGTCTATCATTACCGGTGTTTTAGGTGATTTAGGAGGAACAAGTATATTCACATCGTTAGATTCACTCAGTGGATATTGACAGATACCTTTAGATGAGTCTAAACCTCTAATAACTTTTTGTATACACAAAGAACATTTGGAGTTCCCTATGATATCTTTTGGTCTTACCTGTGCTCCACTGACATTTTTCAGATTAATGCTACAGATTTGGGGATACATAGAAAAGTATTAATTTCATTTAGACGATTTCATTATATTCAGTAAGGATATAGAATGTCATTCAAAGATTTTAGGAATTGTACTAGAAAGAGTGACAGATGCAGGATTAAAGATAAAGAGTTAAAAAATTGTCAGTTTTGAGGTCATTGGAATAAATAGGGAATGTGATTAGTGAAGAACTACGCATGTAAGCTGGTGAAATTTTGGGTATTATGTAGTATCTGGATCCACAAAATTTAAAGTCTCTAAAGATATCTATGAATAGCAGACTATCATAAACATTTCATACAGAGATTCACAATAATAGCCAAGCCATTGACTGAATTGATGAAAACAGAAAAGTATTATGAATGGAAGGAGGAACAAGAGTAATCGCTTGGAACATTAAAAGGGAAGTTGATGCAAGAACTTATTTAAGTGTGCCCAGATTTTATAAAAGTTTTTTTTTCTTTTCTTTTCTTTTTTAATCCAGCATTTGAAGCTTAAAGTTGCGGTTTTCCTACGAAAAGCAACAGCAGAAAAAAGAGACCTCTATCATCGTAGCAGTAAATGGTAGTCCACATAAGGAAAATTGAAAGATGTGCTTATGTAGAAATGCTCAATAATTTCGTCCGCAACTGGACCTCTCCTTAGAACGTTTATTATTCTTTTCATAATAAACGAAGAAGTCCAGTGACCGACGAAACTGTTGAGCATTTCTACATATGCATATCTTTCAATTATCCTTATGTGGACTACCAAATTTTGAGTTATCTTCACGCTAAGGAAGATTACGTCTGTTTAATGCAGCCAATAAAAAAATATAAAACTATTGAAAAAGACTGTTTAGCTATTTATTATTTAGTTAGCTATTTATTGGGCATTAGCCATCTAGTTATTCGATGGCCTGATTCCTCGTTAATAAATATCTACCCTTAAGTGCTCCGATGACGCGATTTCCACGTCGCTCAATACTCATTTAGCAGAAATGTTTGTTAGAAGCTGCTGTGTCATCCAAGGAAAACGTAGGATTACATGGTTCAAAATTTGCCATAAAAGCTGTAAAAATCATGGAATAAATGCTGCCAGGCATTTACCTTTTTAAAAACGGATATACTAACCTAAAGGAGTGTTATTACGGCCACCAATCCGTAAAAGACATTAACAAACTATGGTTGAAAATATAGTCGGCTGTAGCATACTGAAATGCAGATGAGAACAGTATATTTTCACGAATAATTTCGAATTAAAATTAGATGGTTTTTTTTTTTTTTTTTTTTTTTTTTTTTTTTTTTTTTTTTTTTTTTTTTTTTTAAATAGTGGGGGTTCAATCAAATGCCCAATACCTCCCGAGCATTCACTTTGTTTGCAAGTCCAAAAACCACTTTTTCTTTCGGCGCACTGATGGTGATCAGAAGCGCTCTTGCATTTTATATTCATAAAATTTGATATTTACACAATTTCCATATAAGATAAAATCCTCTTACATAATCTTATATTTTCTATGCATAATAAAAGAAAACTCTTTACGTTTTTCTCATATTTTTCACATCTCTTTACATCATAAAAATGCTACATCATTCATCAACATAATACAATAAAGAAATAGTTCATATCTGTTATAGTTTCTCCATTCTCTCTCCCTATTAGAAAAAAAGATGCACTTAGTATATACTGTAGGTGTGCTCGAATACGATATTAAAATATTTACTCCTATATACAGTATAACAACTTTGTTTCAATTATAATTTCTCTCTCTCTCTCTCTCTCTCTCTCTCTCTCTCTCTCTCTCTCTACACATTGAGTAAGTACCTGACCAAAAATTCTGCTGTGAATGATTGTGTACGTGTGTGCATTTGTGTGTGTATTTGATGCCATTATTTTACTCTAAGTATGATTTTACTATCTTTATTGATGAGATGTGTTTCTTTGTCAGTGTTTGTTAATATATATATATATATATATATATATATTATATATATTTATATTCATATATACATATATATATATATATATATATATGTATGGGTGTGTACATGTTTCGTTGTCAGTGTTTTTTAATATATATATATATATATATATATATACACTATATATATAGGCCTATAGATAGATAGATATATATATATAGATTGATCGATAGATAAATAAATAGATGGATAGACAGACAGATTTATATATTTCTATACAAATTTTTTCATATATTTTGTGGAAAAGGGAGAATTTTAGAAATTTCTTTTCATTTCTAATATTTATTTTTTTCTGATTTATTTATGATTCCAATATTCATGTTTCATATAACATTTGAGAAGGTATTTTTGGCCAAAAATGTTAATAGGGCAAATAATCATCGTGAAATTGACTTACATTTAAAAAAATTATTTTCCGTGGAACAGCTACAAATGTTCAAATTTTTCTTCGAAACACTTATTGATTTTATCTATGCTATATA
>NC_090725.1:192044746-192052246 GCF_036898095.1 Palaemon carinicauda
GTACAAGAGGGAGGGGTAGGTTCTGTGCAACGCTCGGTCTGTACGCACGAGAGACCATCCCGTCCCCGTACTCCACCCCTAAGCACTTCCAACCTCCGCAGATTCACGCACACCTCACAAACTCCACCCTCCCTACCTTCCAGATAGAACACGCCCCCTTTTCACTTACAGTTTGCAGCTACTTTTTATATATCGTCACCTTTCAGTAGACAGTCCATTAGTTCTCGCTGTTTCGCGGCAGCCCTTCTCAATGGGCGTGCAGAACGTCTTTGTGCGTTCGTCTGCTCTGATTCAGTTTCAGTTTCATTTTCATTTTCACTTCTTTCACTAACTGCATAGTTCTCACCTTCCTCGTCGTTTTCGTCCGTTCCTGTGGCTGGTTGTTGAGTTGTCGTAGCTGTTGCCATACCCTGGTCGTTCCCAGACGTCTCTGCTATCCCTGGCATTCCGGCTGTCGAACTGTAAGCACCCTCTTCTCCGTCATCGCCGTCGTCTCCTTCATGGTCATCCTCAGAGGGGGCTATTTCTAGGGGAACCAGGTGGCTGACAGCTCGCAGCGATTCGACACCCTCAAACAACACTTTCGCCGAGCGTACGACTCCGTTGTCGTCAGGATACGTCTCCACGACACGTCCCAGTGGCCAAGTCGCTCTCTTCTTATTGTCCTGCTTCACTAGCACGATGTCTCCGGGGTGCAGCTTGGAGGGTTCCCCGGGCCGACTGTCGTGCCGGGCCCTCAAGGCACTCAAGTATTCCTTTCTCCAGCGTTCCCTAAAGGCTTTGAGCGAATCTGTCAATCTTACGTAACGATCACGTAGCTTCCGAGAGGTGAAGGTTGCGTTCAGATGGTCGTCCGGTAAGATGGGGGCCATGAGGTGGACTTGGTGTCCTCTTATCAAATGGGAGGGGGTGAGGACTTCATCCTCGCGCTCGTCACCGCTGTACATGAGCGGTCGATTATTCACCACTGCTTCTGCTTCTTTCACGAGGGTTAGCATGTGGGCGTCCGGCAGGTACTTCTTTCCGAGGGCTATCTGGAGGGTCCGTTTCGTTACTCCTATCAAACGCTCGAAGAACCCACCCTTCCAAGGTGCACGGGGCGTCTGAAACCGCCACTTTATGCCAGTTTTCCTCAGGAACTGCTGGACTTCGTCCTCTTCATAAAGTCCCTGCAGGAGGTGGCTGGCAGCCTTGAAGGTTTGATGGTTATCGGACATGATGAGCTGTGGGGCACCGTGGGTGGCGCTAAACCGTCTAAGTGCCAACACGAATTCTTCTGCTTCCAAAGAAGGACAGAAGTCAAGGTACACGGCTCTGCTGGCCATGCAAGTTACGATAAGTATATACCCTGGCCGTGTTTCCGTGTGTATAGCTGCTGTGTGGTCCACTCCGACCGCCGTGAACGGTTTTGTGAGGGTGATCCTTTCCTTTGGCAGGGGGGGTGGTGGTGGCTGTCTCGTTAGAGGCTGGAAGGCCAGCTTGCATTCAGGGCATTGCCGCACGGTTCGCTTCGCAATGGAACGTAGACCCGCCACCCAACATTTCTGTCGAAAGATACCTATTAGAGTATTCACCCCACAATGCAAATGTAACTGATGTAAATAATTTAGATACATCCTAACCAAATGCCCTTTGGCTGGCAAGAGAATTAAATGATCAGTTTCTCCTACATGGGACACTCGTCCCCTGGTGCAGATGAGATTATCTACCAAAACTAAATTCAATTGTCTAGCAAAATTAGCAACTTCACGAGGGGGTCTGACTCCGCCCTCTAAGTAGGCATAAACAGTAGGCAAATAATGTTTTTGCTCTAATTTTACAACAATACTGAACGGATGCCGTTCTATCTTAGCAAACTTTAAAACTAGTCTGGCTACTCGTAACAAGAATTGGAACCCTACTTCCCTCTTCAGGACGTCCCAAATCTCGCCTGGGGGGGTAGGACACATCTCCTCCCTTAACTCCTGCACCGCCGCTACTACGTGAGTTTGATGTAGTAAATCTTCCTCCTCGCAAGGAACAGGCCTTCCCGTGGTCCTGAGAAATTCTGGACCGTTCCTCCACAGGGGGTTAGCTTGCAATTGCTGAGCCGTTGCGCCTCGGGATAGGATATCGGCAGGGTTCTGCTGACTAGGGACATGGTTCAGACTGAAACTACAAACCTGCTGAATAAAATTAATTTCTGCCACTCTGTTAGAAACAAACACATTTTTATTAGACCTGGCATCGGGCGATGCTACCCATGCCAACGTTACCTTACTGTCGGTCCACATTACTATTTCCCGTGGCTCGATCAGATCCTTGAGCGTTCTTGCTAGTCTGCTGCCTAACAACAAGGCCAGCAACTCTAGCTTAGGGATCGTCAGCTTGCTCATCCCTTTCGGAGTGATCCGGGTTTTACTCGTTACCAGACTTACCCGATTGCATTCGTCCCTAGTATATGCTACTGCTCCATATGCCTTACTGCTGGTATCGGTGAATACATGAAGTTGTAAGCCTTTTTTTCCTATTGATCTTTGAAAGGTGATGTCGCTCACCGCTTTCAAATCATTCAACAATTCACTTGCCTCTTTAGCCCTCTCTTTACTTAAAACATCATCCCAACCTACATTATCCTCCCATAGTTGTTGAAGGAAAAGCTTTCCCCTTACAAATAATGGGCTTATCAAACCTATCGGATCATATATGGAGACTAATAGGGAAAGTACCCTACGCTTCGTGGGCACCCATCCCTCCCCCAACTCACAGATCCTTTTGTTTTCTTTCACACACAATCTGTCCACGTCCCGGGCCCATCGCAGCCCGAGCACGTTCACACTCACAGGCTCATTCCACTGTCTCTCGCTATCGAAGGTCAAGTGATTGCTGGCCCACCCTTCTAAGGGCATACCCGCCCTTCTTAAGATGTTATGAACAGACTCATGCTCTTGCCTCATATGTTCTATATCTTCAAACGTGGCCAGATAATTATCAACATAAAAAGATTTTACTAAATCTGGGCGCCCTTCCTCTTTAAAATGACAATTTAATATTTGCTGTAGCAAAAATGGACTAGCTGTGATGCCGAACACCACGACTCTAAAGGCGAAGGTAAGCGCTCGACCAGCTGCCTTGCGCCACAGAAATCGTGTGTATTTGGCATCACGAGGATCTAACAAAACACGATGGAATGCTTTACTTATGTCGGCTAACATGGCATATCGATTCAACCTAAACCTTATAATTAAACTGTATGCTACTTCTACCAAATTGGGCCCAGGTAAAAGACATTCATTCAAGGACTTGCAACCTTGTGACTTGGCAGAGGCATTGAACACGATTCTAAGGGGGGTGGTACGGCTGTCTTTCTTAACACCAAAGTGTGGCATGTAATAACCTTCCACTACGGGATTTTTCACTTCTGATATAAAACCTGCTTCGAGATACTTATCTATCACTCCCTGATATTGTTCAAGATATTCCCTATCCTTTTTGAATTTTGTCTGCAACGACTCCAACTGCGCCATAGCGTTACGATAATTGGTTTCTGGCCTAGCATCCGACCCGAATGGTAGGCTAACCTGATATCCCTCAGGTTTTCTTACAACGCTTTGCGATACCTTTCGCACGGCCTCGGCCTCGCGAACAGTGTATTGCTCAGATGGGGCGATACCAACACGGTCTAATCGCCACCACTCACCTACATCATACAGATATGGCTCGTCCGTGATTCTGCACACTCTCAACGTTCTTACTTGTTCGACCTTTTCCCCTTGGAACAGCCACTGTGGCACCTTCCCGTACGGGGACATACCATTATGCGTTAAGAAAAGATTTATCCCATCTACTTTTTCTACACCTATGACAAAATAGCTAAAATAATCAGCCCCAACTAATATGTGAACGTTCTTCATGGTATCTGATTGGTTTGCTGGATCGGCTAACGTGACTCCCTTGGTCAACAGATGCTGTCTGACTTTAACATAACCCACGTTATGTATCGGGACGTCTACGTGTTCGTGTGCCACCAATTTCATACGCACGATTCTTTTCCCCATTTCAACCCTGCAACTTACTACATCGTATTGGCCGCTTATTTCCTCGGAACCAAACGGAGCGATATTCAAGGATACTCTTCCTACCACCGGTAGGCCTAATTGACGGGCAATTTTTGCAGAGATGAAGCTCCTCTGGCTTCCTGAGTCGAGAAATAGGCGGACTCGCTTACTACCTTGCCTTTGTTGAATACCTGCCATGGCTGTTGGCAAGATAGTGCATGGGAGGTCCACATCAGACCTCTGCGCGATCTTTGCGCTCGTGCACGGCTTAGATTCTACTTTAACCTTAGACGGACGGGGGGCATTTTGGTTCTGTGCAGGCGTCGCATTTACTACGGGGCGGGACGTTGTTGATTGACTATTACTATGACTAGGGATTGATTGCGGTCTACCCGCGTCGCAAATCGCAGTGTGGTGCTTAGCATTACAGTTTCTACAGGAATTTGATACGGGACATTTATCGCTACGATGGCCTGATTTCGTGCAATTGAAACAAAGACCCCTTTTTAGTAAAATGCGACGTCTAGCAATTACGTCTGTCACTTGGCGACATCCGTGAGGCGGATGCCGTTCGCTACAAAATGGGCAGGAATTATGGTTGATGGGATGGGTTTTCGGTCTTACACTACTGTCTGGTCTTTTGTCACTCTCAAGACTGTCGCCTCTCTGCAATGCATCGTCTTCTAACATTCTTACTATGAAATCTATTGCCTCAAAAAACTCGTCCAACGTATAGTCGCATTTCCTCAAATGCTCTACCACCTTGCGGTATAGTTTTCCCTCTGACAATTTTTGATTAATGAGGCTCATGACCATGCCCTGGCCTAAGTCATTGGTACTAAGTCTTTTGATTTGCTCAATAATGATAGTTAACTCAAAACGGAACCTTTTTAATTCTACTGGGTTTAGTGACGGCACAAAGATGTTTGCTAACTTGCGGTGCAGAATCACGAGCGTTTGGTGCACGTTGCCATACTGCTTATCTAATAAATCTAATGCTACACTATAGTTCGCGGCGGTTACACTCAGAGATTTGATAATCCGGAGCGGCTCTTTGCCCAACGTCCCCAATAAATACGTGAATTTAGACACTTCGTCTAAATCCGCTCTTCGATCCACGTGGATCGTGAATAATTCACGGTACGATGCGTACTCTTGCACTTCCCCTTCAAACGTGGGGAGAGGCAGCGGCTTCAACCTGGGGAGGGCAACATTCCCCGTTGAAGGGCCTTTCACTTTATCTATTCTATTGTACAATAGTGTGGAAGCGCGTGTCGCTTCACCTAACATATGCCTAATTCGGGCTTCGATACTAGACTCTAATTTAACTCTCTGGTTTTTGTACAGCTCTTTAAGCTGTCGGACCTCTGCCTGCAACTCCGTTACCAAATTCTGGTAAACGGACTCGGAGTAGGTCTCTATCAGTGCCCTTTGCGTTTCGCTTAGCAAATCCTCCAGTAGGCCCATCGACGCCTCGATATGCACGATCGTGGATACAGCCATCTTAATTACTTTACTTTACGTTTGGAGGGGTTGGACAAGGCAAGGAGAAAAGGATAATTTAACGTTAAGGGACTCAAAGAACTGACCCACGTGGACGATCGCACATCGAGACGTAGAGGACCTTAATTGTTCGTCTCTCTCTCTCTCAAAAGCTCATATTTTAAATTAGTCCTGTCCGGCTCTGGGAAGCGCTTGCGATCCGGTTCGAAGGACCAAATGTCGTGATTTTCACCAGTTAATTAAATCTGCCTGATGTACTGGGCGGATCGCAAGGCCTTGAAGAGGCAAGACTCGCCAAAACCCTCCAGGAGTTAACTAAAATACGGCGATAAAATTTACAATTTTATTACAAAAATAAACTCTGATAAAGACAAACAACATTCTTAAGCATTCACAAAACTCACTGAAAAACAAGACTGACCCTAGGTAATGTAGCATGTGCTCTTCAAGCACAAAGTCCACACCGGACTCATTAACAAACTGAAAATAGTGCCAATTCGAATTCAATACACAACGAATCACACACCAAATATCCCTATTCTTATTTAACTCAAGATTCAGATCCCCAATCACAAGGATCTCTACACTAAACTGCGATATAAAAACTAAACGTCTTGCACTCAAACTTCTACTACAACCAACCTGGTAGACAAGGTAGAGAGGAGAGATAACAATTAGAGGGGACTTACTTCGGTTGGGGACGTTGGATCAAAGAGGACGAGCTATCCTTGCAACACCCGACGTCACCTGTTTGGCGCAATTTGCCCTGAACCTAAATTTCTACATTGGATTTTTTTAACATGTTACAACAGAATGACTTTATTTTTCCTAATCTTAAATTACCAGCAATTGAATCTATTAGTCTCAGCGCCTTCCTACCAGGTGGTTTCCTTTTTTGGCTCTAAACGTTCATGTCTGGAACTACATTCATTCGCCCGCGAGTTTCTCCTCTCCCTCCAATTTGACGTAGTCGTAGGCGGAGTCAAATGGCGGGAATTTCGATTGATCGGGTCGAAATTCCCGGCAATATATGTATATATATATATATAAATATATATATATATATATATATATATATATATGTGTATATATATGATAAACTCCTATTGCTATTAATAAGGTAATTGTTATTCCTTAAATAGGTTAATGTTTAGGCTACAAATGATAGCGTGTTGTCATGAATAATTACTTTATCATATCCAGTAATGTTTCGTCGTTCTATGTCAGAGAAATTATGTTGCGAAATGGATCTACAGTATCTAGACTTAACAATTTGCCAAAATCTCTGCGAAATTAGAGAATGGTGGTGCTATTCAGTGGCCTTTTAGGTTCTAGTTCTTGGGGGAATATCTGAAAATGTTTGCGTAAATTTACCAGTATGTTGCTATGGTGATATTACCAAGGATATCAGTGCAGCCTTTCCTCATTCAAAATAAGCTTGCCTTTATCTAGCAGTCACTCATATATTAATATACGTAAATAATGCTTATTGAAACTACTTGACACATAAAACCTGGAATAAACATTCAATTAATTTATTTATTTACATTGATATAAATGTAGTGCTCTGCTTATAGCGACAAATATTTTTTTCATAAGTAGCATATATGTTAAGTTTATATGATATAATCATCTCTCAAAATAAAAACCTTCTCCTTTTACGATTTAAATCAAGATATCAGTCTCTCTTACATAGTCTCTAACTATTTAGCAGTTTAGCATCAAACATTTTTTATTTTGAAATAAAAACACTGCTGTATTACGAAATCATTGTAAAAATATCGTTGATTTATTTTCATTGGTATATATCTTCATATAAATTTGACTCTCGTACTGATAGGCTAGACTGATGTAGAACGTTTACTGAATGAAGAATAAGACATTAATTTGCTTACCTTTATATCTTAGCGTAGTTTTTTGAAAAATTTACTTTCAGTATCAACAGCTTTCATAATCATAC
>NC_090725.1:192059746-192064746 GCF_036898095.1 Palaemon carinicauda
AAACTTGTTCCCTGAATTATCGTCGGTAATATGATGCTTATAAAAATGCATAGACCAAATAACATCATGATCTAGGTTAAGATCATCAGTCTGTCGATATGCCTGTGTCCAGATCTTTGAAACTTTAATTTCTTGGAAAAGGAAAGAAACATAAGTTTAACTCTGAACCTAAGGATTTTACATTTCTTTTCATGTTTAAATAGCTTTAAAAAATTGTGGCGTTGTTCAAATTTGTGCTGACAATAATTAAGCAATGTAGTTAACATTCTTTTTACAGTGACGTTTACCAGAAAGGTTTGCAAATGAATGTTAAGGTTATTATAGATCTATATCTATCAAAGAAATTACTAGTGATAGGATAACTATATATAAAAGAAACCAAAGAACGCATTTTGGGTTGACTTTTAAACCAAATCTTTGACTTCGATTGCCTTACCTGAGCCTGGTCCAGGATTAGGGGCTCATGTGACCTGATTGTCCTACCTGCTCGGTTTCAGACATGTGCGTTAGCAAACCTGTTCTTCTCTGGATCCTGATATATATATATATATATATATATGTATGTATGTATATATATATATATATATATATGTGTGTGTGTATATATATATTTATATATACACATACATACAAATATATGTATATATACAAACACACACACACACATATATATATATATATATATATGTATATATATATATATATATATATATTTATGTATATATATATGTGTTTGTATATATATATATATATATATGTATATATATATATATATATATATCTACATGTATATGTGTGTATATGTATATATATATATATATATATATATTGTGGGATAGATAGATATAGATATATATGGGGAGTAAGCTTGTTTGCGAGTATGTATGAAAAGAATAGAGAATAAATATTCTACGTCTACATTTTCTCATTAAAGAAAGTGAAGCATGATCATATCCTCAGAGTTTTGTAAGAACCAAAAAAAAAAAAAAAAAAAAAAAATTACCATTGAATGGCCATATAATGCACGTGCGTCAAGAAACGTACATGCAAATGTGAAGAAGAATTCCTTGTTTACGTTTTCCTCAAAATTACCCCCGCCAAGTTAATTCTAACTTGAATATTATTCCGCTATGATTTTATCTATTTCCTATGAAATATCAACCCTATTGACAAATTTCGTTAATTGGAAGAAAGCAAATGTCACCTTTATTTAACCCATTGGTGGCCTATAAAGTCTTGTCGTCTCTGGAATGAAGTTAATCATGTGTAAGATGCCTTTACTCAAGATCTGTTATTTAAGTCAGAAGAAAATTATATCCTTGAGCTATAACAATTGGATATTTGACATAAGAGAGAGAGAGAGAGAGAGAGAGAGAGAGAGAGAGAGAGAGGATAATTTTGGAATAATGATGCCGATTAATATTAGAAATGATCCAATATTAAAA
Organism: Palaemon carinicauda; assembly: GCF_036898095.1. NCBI lineage: Eukaryota > Metazoa > Arthropoda > Malacostraca > Decapoda > Palaemonidae > Palaemon > Palaemon carinicauda. The sequence continues at coordinate 192,061,192 of NC_090725.1, forward strand.
TGCAGTATAAGTACAACAGAAAACTGTAGTAAATGGAGACATGACTTCATTGCATGCTATAGTAAAAGATATGTGATTTGTGAATCCCAGCACATTCCCTTCATCAAGACACGAAACATTCTTCATTACTATAGTCTTCCATCCCATATTAAAACGCATCTTAAGGCTACAATTTATCAGCGAAAGAAACTGATTATTGATAATCAACACATAGATTGTGTTACACAATTGGTTTAAAAACATATAAAGAAAATTTTCTTAAAAACTGTAATGAATTTAACAGCATTGTGAAAAGTTGATAGTTTGAGCATCAAATCAGTAGGCAATGCGGAGGCAGAAAAAATATCTTATATTTTATTCTCAAGTAATTTTAGCTTTAGATTGAAAATACGTATAGTAAATTAAAGCAAGTATTTACTATCAAATCATCAAAATGGGGTTGCTTTTGAATATTTATTGGAATCTCCTTTCTACTTGCCATATATTCGATTACCTCCCTTGTGGATGCTGTAAGGCCTGTGTCTGAGAACTCAATTTCGTACTTGTAGTTCTACTTCTGTCCGTAGTACATTCATGCATGGCTGTTAATCCATTTGACAGACCCAAGTCTTTTGTCTTCCCTCTTAATTCAGTTTAAACAGGTAAGAATCCCGTCAAAAATACACAGGATATAGTATGTGCAAAGTATATGAGATATTCCGTATGTACATTGAAAGACAAGGTCACAAAGGACTTACTCGCGGTAGGGGGGTGGGGGGGGGGGGGTGCGACTGAATTGCAATCTCATTCTTTCCAAATATTTCTTTTTCTTTCTTTAATCAGCTTATTGATTATTTTTGGTGTTTTTAAGTGAAATTCCATATGCAAATGTTTAAAGAGCATTGACTGGCGAACTGCAAGAGAATTTACAGTGTAGAGCTCATGGATAATGAAGCTTTATATACATACATATATATATATATATATATATATGGCGAAGTTCCAAATGAAAATGGAGCACATTTTATAAGTTTTTGTTCAACTAATAATCTTGTTATTTGAGGTACTCTTTTCCAGTAGAAGAACATCCACAAATATATAATGACTTCACCATGTGGTAATTACAAAAATCAAATAGATCACAGGGCCACTGATCACCAGCTCCTTATTGCCATAATGAAATTAAAATTGAAAGCACCCACCAAAATGTAGATAGAATACCTAGGTTTGATACAACCAAACTTCTAGAAAATAAGCACAGATAAACCTTTTTAAATTAAATGTAGTAATGAATTTGCAGTCTTAGAGACTTTAAGAGAAGAAGAGTAGATAATGACCGAAGATTGGTGTGATATTACGAATATGTATTAGTCAGTTGGTAGTGAAGTTGTAGGACTTGTAGTTAAAAGGAGGAAGCCATGGTTATCAAATGATACTTAGGACACTGTGTAAAGGAGATCAAGACAGAAATTGTTGTTGAATGTTTTCAAAGAATTAATGAAAATTACAAGGTAGAGCATACTAATTATTAAAGAATTAACAGTGAAGTCAAAAGAAAAGCCAGGAATGACAAGAGAGAATATTTAAACAGTAAAGGGGATGAGGCTGAAAAAGCTGTGAATTCTGGAAGTGGCTTTGGTGTAAGAATTGCTCATAGAATTATTAATGAAATCTCCACGGGGGCAAAGAAGAAGAAGCATATACCCACCAAAAAGAGAGATGGGTCTTATAACTACCGAGGATGAAAAAACGCAACGTTGGATAGAACACTTTAGTGAGATCATGAATAGGAGATATGAAGGGAATGATTTGATTGATATACCTGAGGCAGAGGAATAACTTGATGTGCCCATGAATGAGTTCAGTGTGCTTGAAATCGAAGCTATTCTTAACATCTTAAGAGATGGAAAGCCCCTGGATACAATGGAATAACTGGCGAGATGATAAAGGCAAAAAATTAAGTAACTCCCAATATACTAACAAGATTATTTTGTAGAATGTGGCATGAAGAAGCAAAAACTGATGAATGAGAGCTAGGAGTGTTGGTGAAAATGGCTAGAAAAGGAGATATGACTGATTGTCATGAAAATATATAGTATGTTTATATCAAAGAAGCTGGAGAGAAATATTGATGAAAAGCTGAGAGATGAACTAGCGGGATTTAGAAAAGCTAGAAGTTGTGCTGACCAAATTTTCATCTTGAGACATGATGTACAGCAATGTGTAAAATATAGGAGTCCACTGTTGTTGTCATTTGTGGAATTTGAAAAGGCTTTTGATTGTGTGCACTGGCCAATATTGTGGAGAGTCCTGTGCCATTGTGGAGTTCCCCTTGTATATGTAAATTTTATTAAGTCTGTTCATGAGCATAGTACGTGCAAAGTTAATGTCAGTGGAGTCATATCAAATGAATTTCTAGTGAACAGTGGAGTACTCCAAGGGAATGTATTATCACCTATGTTGTTCAGCCTCCTCATTGATTTTGTAATACATAGAACTGTTGGAGATGGTAGAGAAGGATTGGACTGGAATGATAATAGGAAATTAACTGACCTAGAGTAAGCTGATGACGCTGTGCTTATTAGCAGAACACCACAGGATTTGCAATGCTTGCTTACCAGAAGTCATGAAATATAACAGGAGATTTGGCTCAAGATGAATAGCAGGAACACAGAGATGATGAGATCTTAATATGCAATGGAAGATGAAATATCATTGGAAGGAGAAAAGATTAATGAGATAGAATCATTAAAATATTCAGGAACTATGATCTCTAATACAAGGTCTTTTGAATTGGAGTTTAATGAAAGATTGAAAAGAGCAGATCAGACAATGGGTAGGATAGATCACATTTGGAAACCAAATCGCCTGAAATTACACATAAAAATCAGGCTATATATCAGTATAGTGAGATAGGTGTTACTGTATACAGTAGATAGGATTCATTAAATGATAATAAAACAATATCCAACAGATTTTGTATATTTGAGAACAAAGCCCTCGGGAGAATATTGGGAGTTAAATGTCTGGACAGGAATAGAATTGAAACTATATGATTGCTCAAGTCCCATACGTGGATGAGATCATGGTAAGGGGCCGATAGAGATGGTTTGGTCATTCTCTTCTCACTTCCCAAGATAGATTATTTAACCAAACTTTCAACCGAGCTCCAGAGGGCACTAGAAGAGTTAGAAGACCCAAATCTAAATGGCTGAGGAATATGAAGTGTGAAGTACGTGATGACAAACGAAGAAGTATTGATTTAAAAGCTCAAGATAGAGACGAGTGGGAAAATGTGACTGAGACCCTTTGCGTCAGTAGGCGTATATATATATATATATATATACATGCATACATATATATATATATATATATATCATCATTATTATTATTATTTACTAAGCAACAACCATAGCTGGAAAAGCAGGATGCTATAAGTCCATGGGTTCTAACAGAGAGAATAACCAAGTGAGGAAAGGAAACAAAAAAAAATCAATTATTTTAAGAACAGTAACAACAATGAAATAAATATCTCCTATATCAACTATAAAAACTTTAACAAAACAAAAAGAAGAG
>NC_090725.1:192069746-192077246 GCF_036898095.1 Palaemon carinicauda
ATTGATCTTCTTCGTTGACTTGTTGGTGGCTCAGGAGGGTGATTGCAGTGAGGTAGATGTTGAATATCACTGGAGCCAGGACACATCCTTGTTTTACTCCAGTTTCTACCCTGAAAAGTTGTGATTTACTACCACCCATACTTACACAGGCTTGCATATTATTGTGTAAGTTTCTTAGAATGTTAAAGAATTTTGGAGGTACTCCAAATTTAGAGAGAGCAGTCCATAAAAGGTCTCTGTTCACCGTGTCGAAGGCCTTTGTTAGATCGATAAAGGCTATGTGAAGATCATGGTTTTGCTCATGGTATTTCTCTTGTAGTTGTCGGGCCACGAATATCATGTCACAAGTGCTGCGTTCTTTACGAAAGCCGCATTGCGTCTCTGGTAGTACATTTTCTGAAATGTGTTTGCAAAGTCTTGCAAGCATTATTCTTGCCAGGATTTTACTTGCAACGCCGAGCAAGGTGATGCCTCTGCTATTGTCACAGAGGGAACGGTCCCCTTTACGTTTGTAGATGGTGACAATGTCTGAGACAAGCCACTCATGGGAGACTTCTTCCATGTTCCAAATAGAGAGAATAAGGTTGTGGAGATGTTGATGGAGTAAGTAGCCCCCCTCCTTGAATAGTTCAGCTGGTAGACCATCAGGGCCGGGGCTTTTGTTGTTTTTCATGGCCCTTATGACTTGTATAGTTTCTGGGAAAGTGGGGGTTGGTATCTAGGATCTTATTTAGTTTGAAACTCAGCAGTCCATGTATTATATGTAAGTATGGAACCGAAAGTGAGACGAGTCAAGTTGGCAAAGTACATTGAAAACTCTGTGTTGGTTTGTGAAGAAACTAATGATTTGGATGGTTTACTAACCGTGGAGCTCAATCACGATGCCAGAGTTCACTAATGGATGCACAATGAATGTCACAATTCACTTCTCCTACACAACCTTATGCTAGAAAGAATGGCCTAAAGTTAATACACACATACACACACACAAACAAACACACACACATATAAATATATATATATATATATATATATGTATATATATATATATATATATATAAATGTATACATACATATATATATATATGTATATATATATACAGTATATATATATATATATATATATGTATGTATGTATATATATTTATATATATACATATATAAATATATTTATATATATATATATATATATTGTATGCACATACTTGCGTATACATACGCACAGAAACGCATGTAGCTACTCACACTCATATTCATACACATACACACACACACACACACACATATATATATATATATATATGTGTGTGTGTGTGTGTGTGTGTGTATTTAGATATGTATATTTATACATATATATACACATATATATATATATATATATATACATATATATATATATATATATATACATACATACATACATACATATATATAAAACAGTTATTGTAATTTTCCGATCCTTACTTTTATTGCGAGGATAATCAATCATTGAATAACACTTGCATATACAGTATGCTTGACACATTATTCGAGAGAGTCGAATGTGGCTGCCATATGTCCACTGGCTACTCTAAATCGGAGGAGTATACAATACAGTATATCTTTCAGAGATTTGGTAGGAGATTCTTATGGGGTTACATTAACATATTTTGCATATATTTAGAAGTTGGTTACCAAGAGAAAAATTTTGGTATTAGGCAAATTATTTCTTACAAACCGTTATTAATGTTATTCACTTTGTAATGTTGTTTATTAATGATGTATAAGGTGATTTTCGAACAATAAAAATTTTAGTCTTCAATTATGGCATTCAAAACATCAGATTCACTTGCGACTCAGTACCTCTAACTTTCTGAAGATTTCGGGATAAAACCATGTCCAGATGATTGTGGCCGGTTCTTGATTTAAAATTCTATCAACGATGGTATTTGTCATAATATATATCAGAAGTAATTTTTGAACATACCAGAAAGATATTCTAAGGATTTTTCTGTTTTTCTATTCAGCTGCTGTGTTATATGTTGTAAAAAAAATTATCATAATCCGCATAAAGATTAAATATTCAAATGTTCCCTTGTGGTTTGAATATCTCAAATAGTAAAATGCGGATCATTGAGACTTTAAATGATTTATCATTAAGAACACAATAAACTACACGTAATTACTACAGGCCACATCCCTTATTGAGGACCAGTCATTAAGCTAAATAATCATAAATTTATGTATATTTTCAAACCACTGTGAAGTTGATTCATATATCATGAAATCTTCTAAATCTGTTGTGTAATTGGGAACCATTTTCATATGATCATGGATGAAGCCGAAATCTTTTTAAACTCATTTATGTCATCACGTGATGAGAGAACTGTACCGTACATTTGTACAGTATAATTATATATATATATATATATATATATATATATATATATATTGATTACAGATGGCTAGTCAACGCTGATTCTTACCCATTAACACCTCTCCAACAAGACCCCACCGACCTCGCTCTCCATATCAGTGCACCATGGATATCTACACCCACCCACTCACGTCATACCTGAAAGTTTCCTATCCAGAACTTTATCAGACGCCCACGGTTCCCACCAAACACGGTATTTATCAACATATCAAGCCGACAGGGCCCCCATGTGTTCACCAAATTTAAGCGTCTGACACCGGATCATTTGGCACCCGTTAATCAAATGTTCGCTGAAATGGAACGAAGGGACCTTTGCCAAAAGGACTCAAGCACATGGTCATCTTCCTCACATATCGTTCTAAAGAAAGATGATTCTGCGTCCGTGTGAGGATTACAGCGCCTGAACATGAAGACAGAACTGGATCACTACCCCCTCCCAAAAATCGCCGACGTGACCTCCTACTTGCACAGAGTAAAGGTTTTACCTACAATAGACCTCCTGAAGAGGTATCATTAGGTCCCCGTGAACCCAGAAGACATCCCCAAGACTGCCATCACCACTCCTTTGGTACATCCACCTTCAATTACTACTGTTTACCCTTTGTAATGCTGGGGCCACTTTTCAACGTCTCATGGATGGCATCTTCGGGGACCTCCCCTTTTGTGTATGTTATGGGGACGATATACATATGTTCTCTTCCTTCAAAGAGGAACACGTCCATTACCCACGCATCATTTTTGACCGCCTACAACAGAACGGTCATGTAGTCAGGACAACAAGTGTACTTTTGGCGCCAACGAAGTATCGTTCTTAGGGCATCGCATCACTCCTGAAGGATCCACCTCATCCCTGAGAAGGTAGCAGCCATTAAAAGTTTATCCACACCCTCGACCGATAGAGTACTGCAAGAATTCTTGTGATTAAGTATTATCACCGTTTCCTGCCACCCATCGCCACTATTCTCGTCGTCCCCCTCTATGCCTTCCTCAAGGGTAAGCTAAAAGACCTGAAGAGGGGTCCCCTTCAAAAAGTGACCTTCTGCAACGCAAAAAATGCCCTAACAGCCACTGCTGCTCTTACTTTTCCCGTGCCACATGCACACCTCCTCTCCACGGAAGCCAACGATCGCTTTTGGTGCATTACTCGAGCAGGTGGATAAAGGCTTGCCCTGCCCATTGGCCTTCTTCAGTAGAAAACTATTCAAGGTGGAATCTCTGCCCAGCCAGAAGCTGTTATCATTAGTTAATTCCAGTAGATATACATTCTCAAAGGTATAATTCCGTATTAAATGCCATTTAGGTTGATATTTACATTAATTATAATCACGAGTGTTAGTGATATATATATATATATATATATATGTATATATACATATAAATATATATATATATATATATATATATATGTATATATATATAAGTATATATATACATATATATATATATATGTATATATATACATATCTATATATATATATATATATATATACATATATGTATATATATATATATATATATAAAATTTTATATATATATATATACATGCATATATATATATATATAGCGACAGAGAGAGAGAGAGAGAGAGAGAGAGAGAGCGAGAGAGAGAGAGAGAGAGAGAGAGATGCTTCTTATACTATCTCACTCTCTCTCCATATTAACTTTTACCAAGTCAACATAATATGCAAAGACCAAGTATGCCCAGTAACTATACTCAAAACATCAATTTTATCTGTTACCATAAGGTCGTATTTTCCCCTATCATTATATCAAACCGTTGATGAAGTTGATCCTCGTAAAATAGCTGGAAGTCTCTGGATAATATCTTATCATTACTTTAATCATTGGGATAGTGAGTTTCGAAAAGAGAGAGAGAGAGAGAGAGAGAGAGAGAGAGAGAGAGAGAGAGAGAAGATTCAATCGGTGATAATAAAATCCATCCATTTTATTACAAAAAGGCCCATGACAATTTGAACCTTTGGATAACAGCAGCAAAAGGAGAAAGTGAGTTTATGGAGGTCTATGCTATATGCAATAGAAAAGGTAAGGCTGTTTGGGAAATATCTAGTAAGTCGAAAGGCATTTTTTATGTAAAATCTAGGACTGAAGTTAATTTTCTTTTGAATACATTATAATCAGCAGGTTCTTGGTTCTCTAAACTTGTTTTATGAGTCAAAAAATATAAAAGCATAACAAACGTTATATCTGAGGCCCTGACTATTGGTATATGGGCATGACAAAATCAATTCAGTAAGAATACTTTTAATCACTCTATCAAGTCATCAGTAGATGAAAAACTTTAGCGTAATTGTAGTTCCGTGTCACAAAAAAAAAAAGTGTGAAAAAAATTATTGTATGATCCCGCGGTGAGATTTTAACTATAGAATAAAAGTAATCAAAGTTTTTAGTTTTGAGTTAGATCAGTGGCAAAGAAATAAGTAAGGTCGTGTTAAGGATAGAATGAAAAAATAAAATTGTGAAGCAGAAGGGGTCTTGAAAGTAGATACAGAGAATGAGTTTAGTAATATTGAAAAAACTAATAACCAATTAGGATACCATCTTGAAAAGTCGTTTTTTTTTGGGTTGTGGTGGCAAGTATTCAAAAAATAGTTTGCATTTCTATAATGCCAAATTAAAATTAATTGACCAAACAATTCAAGTGACTAATACATCATAATTTCCTTGTATTTTGAGAATGTAATTAAAAGAAGAAAGCGATATGATCAGACAAAACGTACAGCCACCATGAATCGATGTATTAGTAATGACAGAAATCAAAAGAGTGAGAATGTAATATGTGGTTATTCACGGTAGAGAAAATATGGCATTTTACTTTTCAATAAGAGAAAGAGTGATAAGGACACGACTTTTAGAAATGGGAACAATAACTAAATACAATTCACTTGATATATGGGTGAGGAAGGGAAACAAATGATCTATGAAAAGAACGTTAAGTTAAAGGATAAATAACTAGTCTTTTCTGATCAGTTATTCGTAAATATTATTGTAATTAACGTTTTATAGTTAAATTAGCACATACGGATGACTTGTGATAGGGTCTATATAATTTCCAGAATTTAGGTAAAACTTTGTGTAAGAAAATATTGAGAGGAGATTGACAGAACGGGAGGCTAAGAAAGGTCTCCAGTCGAGGAGGGTCAAATCTTCTTTTAGGAGTTGTGGACTGATGAGATATACGAGGAAGGAAAAGAAACTAAAGAAAAAAGTTTGTGACATGAGAGAAGTTGTGAATGGAAAGATTGATGAATGACCTTAGTGAGGGATCCAGCGGGCACTGATGGCAACAAATAAAAACGCACATATTGAAAGGGTTTGCTGGGGAAGGAATAAAAAGAGAAAGTTAGTATCAAGAAAGACTAGGAAATTTTTAAATAAGATGAAGATGCAATATCGAAGTGGTTAGATTTTGAATGAATTCAAACATCTAGTTATGTGCAAATAGTAAATATTATTGTATACCCTTCAAAAATGATTTCGTATACAGGAATATGGGAAGCCTAAATAGAAAAACACTTTAAAATAGTTTCTTTTTGGGTGTAACGTCGGACGATAATTATGGAAATTAGTGAATATGTTCATATGAATTATTTACAAAGTACAAATCAGGTGAAAAAAAAAAAAGAAAAAAAAAAGGATGGTAGAAGTATGTTAAAAAATGGATGAGAACCCTGACGTTCGGTGCAATGTGACCAAGTAAAAATTAAAATGGGGAGTAAAGCTTCTTAGTATGAGGTAGAAATTTATTTTTATTTGAACACGATGTTGTGTTGATATTTATCCATATTGACTCATTAGGGGTAATTTGAATGAATTACTACCAATTGTGTCACGTAGTGGGCCGGGGAAATCGGGTAAAACTCGCTGGTAAGAGACTGATGTCTCGCCAGGTAAATCCTCGGACAGCTAGGTAGCGTCACGTTCCGATTTCCTTTTATGGCCTCTCATGGTATGGTTGGTTTCGACCTGGCCTTTCATTAGAAGGGACTAGCGTTCGATCCCAAGTATGAGGTAGAAATTTATTTCTATTTGAACACGAGGTTGTGTTGATATTTATCCATATTGACTCATTAGGGGTAATTTGAATGAATTACTACCAATTGTGTCACGTGGTGGGCCGGGGAAATCGGGTAAAACTTGCTGGTAAGAGACTGATGTCTCGCCAGGTAAATCCTCGGACAGCTAGGTAGCGTCAGGTTCCGATTTCCTTTTATGGCCTCTCGTGGCATGGTTGGTTTCGACCAGGCCTTTCATTAGAAGGGGCTAGCGTTCGATCCCAAGTATGAGGTAGAAATTTATTTCTATTTGAACACGATGTTCTGTTGATATTTATCCATATTGACACATTTGGGGTAATTTGAATGAATTACTGCCAATATATTTATATGTACATATATATATATATATGTATATTTATATATATATATATATATATATATATATATATATATATATATATATATATATATATATATATATATATATATATATATTAGTGTGTATATACATCTATATATGCTAGAGTCATACCAAATTTAAGGAAACACTGAAGATAGAAAGAAGCATTTAATCTCTGAAAAGATGACTTCGGAAACGATCCCAACATATATTTCTTTGAAAAGATGAAAATGAAAGTATTATTTACAAGAGAGAGGAAGTGAATATTTGCACAGGGATTTCTTTACAAGGTTATAGAACGGGGATCTAAGAAATGACTTTAGCAATAGAAATAATGAAACACCTGTGCCAATACCAACCAAACGTGATAGTAGGAAAACTAAAGAAGGCATTAGAAGGCATAAAATAAGCAAAACAGCAGGAGTAGATGGCTTAACAATTGATTTAATAACAGATGGAGGAGATTTCATAGAAGGGAAACAAGCCGAACTATAAAAATAAATCTGTAATAATGCTCTATACCTTCAGCTTGGAAAACCTTTATCCTTATATAAATTCACAAGAAAAGGAGACACAGAAGGCTTGAAGAATTACCGACCAATAAGTTTACTCACATTAATATATTTGATACTTACAAATATCATATTAGACAGGATAGAAAGGCATGT
>NC_090725.1:192082246-192089746 GCF_036898095.1 Palaemon carinicauda
CAACGCATGTTTTCCAGCGTAATGACACCAGCAAGCCACTGTTAACGCCCCCTTACACGGACCTTTTCCTTGTGATCCGTTGTACGCCCAAAGCATTTCCCCTCAACATGCCTGGCAAAGGAGATTGGGTCTCTATTGATCGCCAAAAAACCTGCATATCTCCTGCTAGATGACCCACCTACAGTACACATCTCAAGAACAGGGTGGCCTATTTCCCCCATATGTTTTTTTTTAGGGTGGGAGCCATGTACCGCACGTGTATCACACATGCTTGTACGTTGTAACGTCATTTTTTAATTTTTGTATAATGTCATTATTGCCCTCCCCTCTCACTGATAACTTATTCATTCCTGTATTTTCCTGCACCAATGTTTTTAAAATTTTGTGCCATTCTTAACTGGAAATGGTTGTATAAATACTCACGCTCCGACCAAAAACTGTTCAGTTGCATTCATGAGAGTCTCTAAGTTACAACCTAACAACTTCCCAGCACAAAGTTCTACAGATGGCGGAAACAAATTTAATGCCAGTAAGGGCTAGTTTGATAAATTTCAAGGAGGTTCAACCTTAAGGGTGTGTTTCTGCACAAGGAAACTGTCTCTACAGGTAAACCAGCCACTGATGAGTATATGAAAGAGATGTTCCGGACCATTTTTGAGGGAGGGGGTTATTGTTGTGAGCAAGTTTTCAATATGGATGAGACTTGCCTCTTTTGGAAATGTATGCAGTCACAGGCTTTCATAATGAAGGAGGGAGCTAAAGCCCCTGGATTCAAGTCGTAAAAAAAAGATCACCTCACACTTATAATATGTGAAAATGATAAGGTCTTTATTATAAAGTTAGTGCTTATTCATAATTCTTAAAACCCCAGAGCCCTCAGAAAATTAAGACCCAGTGTCCTGGATGCTCAACAAAAAGACATGAATAATGAAAACGTTGACATAAGATTGGTTTTAATAGTGTTTCGTCCCCGAATTCAAGCTTTATCTTCCTTAATAAGGCTTGATTTTAAAGTGCTTCTTCTAATGGACGATGTCAAAGGCCATGCAATTGATATGTAAAATGAGGACATACACTTAGGCCACTTACCACCGTACACGGCATCGTAGATTCAGTCCATGTATTCAGGTGTTATTCAGGCATTCAGGGAAATTTTTACAAAGAACTCCCTGCACCATCTAATTAAGTATATGGGTGTGGATAATGACTTCTTCCTAAAGGAGTACTATCATGGGCACACAATTGTAAGATGTCTCCAAAATCTCCATAAGACTTCCTGAAAGAAAATACAGCTAGAAGTGGTCAATGACTAAAAAGGAATCTCTCCTGATGAAATCCCCCACTCAGGAGTAAATCAAGCAGTGAGGTTGACAAATTGCTTGTAGGAAATGGCTTCGCAGATATTACTACCGATGAAATATATGATCTGATAGTTACCAACTCAGATCCATTAACCAATGGAGGTCTGATGAAGATGACAAAGTCCATAGGTGAAGATTGAAAATATCCTGAAGATCCTAGAGAAGGGGAGAATTTCAGCATACCACTAGAACACCACTTTATTCTAGCAAAAAGAAAAAAGTAACTTCTGACACTGGCCAAATATGGGGACCTACAGATGATTCATGCATTGCAGTTCATATATGCAATCGAAGGAGCCATGGAAGTTTATGAAAACATCCTTATGCATAAGAAGACAGGGGTATTACTCCAAAAAGTAGAAATAGAAATTACTTCGCTGTACGATGACGAGAAAGATATTGTACCACCTGAAGTGATGCTTTGAAAAGAGCAGTAATGCTCAAATTTACTGTGTAGTACATCAATCTCATCATCCACATCGACATACTTCAGTACTGTACAGCTAATCGATATCATTATCATCATTTATCAAATTTGCATATCTTATCTGGCAAATTATCTGATTTTAATATTTTTTTTTAAATATATGTAGGGATATGACTAGAGTGAAAGTCAAATTTAGCTTAAAAAGTTATTTAAAGCGTAAAATTGATACATAAGATTGTTGAAAAGATTCATAAAAGCTTCAATTTATACAGCTGGTAAAAAAAAATGTATATGAAAAATTATAGAAATTATGAAAAAAAAGAATATTCCATACATTTTCGTATCTACTTCAAGGTTTTTCAGTTATCATGTGGGTGGTTGAGGGTTAGGCGTGTGGGGCCATGGGAGGATAAGAACATATTACCTATGATACCCGAGGAATTAGAGTGCAACTTTGTATATGTGAATGCATTTACTTGGTATACTCATATTCATAGCATATTCGATAAAGCTGCGAATTCACTTGCATATGCACTATGCTTCATTAATAGGTTTAGTTGACCGAATGTGCTAATAAGTGATAGCAGTGCAGTTTTTATCAATAATGTTATGCAATCGGCCCTAGACAACATAAAAATCAGACATTATTATATGTGCTCATACAGGCCTTTTGTTGATGGTTTGTTGGAATCTCATAATACGCAAGTGGTGCAAATTTTTCTTTTATCAATGTCTGATGACCCTAGTCATTGGTGTGTAATGCCTTCCACTGCCTAGCTAGCCTTAGATTATGCGCTTAATGCACCACTAAGAGATACACCTTTTTTTTTTTAGTGTATACATGTTAAACCTAGTTTGGAGAGTAATGAATACTACTGAAACTATTTTAACAAGTCAATGAAAGAAGTCATTATTCGTGACAGATGGTTTGAACCAAAAAGTTAATTCTATCTTTATGTGTTAGTGTTTTACTAAAAGCATTATAGCCAAGAATTTTCAAACTAGAGTCAACTTATCTAGGTAAGTTTATAGTGAATTATAAGTCAGTTATATTTATATTGGACAGAGACCATGATAAAAAAAGGACTTTTATGTCTTGAGGAATAGTAGCATTAGTCGATAGTGTACATATCCTTACCATATCCATAGATGTGGATATAGTGATTGAGAGTGCAGAAAAACTAAATGGATTTCATAGCAATTGGTTGATTGTTATGGCCATCATGCCCAACGAGAATGTTCATGATTATGAAGGCGAGGATAGATATGTTAACGACTTTATTGAGAAGACCATGAAGGTGAGTTGATTAGATTAGCTCTTAAAATATCTAAGTGTTTGATAATATTCTTTATATGCTTATGTCTGCCTTCTGTGGTGCGATATTGTAGGACAAGACATAAGAAGTCCAGGCCAAGTAGAGATGTTATATTATTAGGAAAGCACCAAGGTGTAATCAGTAAGTTAGTATCCAAGTGTAACGTAGAGTCAAATCAACCTAAGCATATTTAGCTCATAGTTATGAGCTAGAAAAGGCATAAATAAAGTTTTTGAGCATATGGACTAGGCAAAGACAGAGTGGGGTAAAACTCAAAAGGCATTACTAATTTCTCAATCAAATAGTTTTCGATTTCTTTCTTATTACTTGCATTCTAAACTAAAGTGACTAATTGAATATAATAATTGTAAAGAATGACGAGCTCAGTAGACTATTTTTAGGCCTTTTTTTCTGAGCTATAAAGTAATGCTGAGTTGGTCATACTACCTCCAGAAAAATACTTGGCTATATACTATGTACTGGCACAAATAGTAATTCGAAAAAACTGGGTAAACTTAACGCTTAAGTGTAATTGTCCATTGGGCTAAACAAGAAACAACATACCATATGCAAACTAATTCTGATGTGGGTTCAACTCTTCATGGATTGGGTAGACAGGTTTATTTCCCTACCCATGACACTATCACAGCCGATGGTTGGATAACCTAGGGTTTGTCTAGTTAGTTGATGAGTGTAATCATTAGCAAAAAACATTAAAGAACTGAAATCTGAGAGTGTTATTAGTATTTTTTATATTCATACTATGAAGGATGGAAAATGTGTTCACAAACTAGCTAACGACATCCCAACTCATGTACTCAGATTAAGACACACCTATATACACTATAGGGGGCATGAACAATGTGATATCCGCTAGTTTATTATACTAACAACAACTGAATATCCATAAATTACAAATATTTCAAGGCTGTAGGGTATTAGGGGCAGAATTTACATAAAGATCAACTACATATACTCTTCAGGTACATATTTCTATGGTAGTTATGATGTCAAATTATACCCTCCAGGATCCTAAAGTGTATCTGATGACATGATCTTGAAGGGGAAAAATAATTTACCAAGAGCCACATGTGTCAACTGAAATGATTTGGTATTTAATGGGAACTGAGAGTTACCATATAGACCATTCCCTTAAAATCATGCATGTTGAGGAAATTGTAGATAGAATTAACGTAGGTATACCAAAAAGAGGTATCAGCTCTCATTCTTGCCCCTGCCCCACCAAGTCGAGCCTGAGTTGACTATAGCAACACCAATGATGATACAAATATTATTCTTGAGATTTAATATTGTAATTAACAGGGAAATAAAAATGAGTTAGCGAGGAGCATGAGGGTGGGAAATGTCTCAGGTCCCCTGGATGGAAGAACACGTGACGATATCACGAATTCATTAGAGTCAGAAAGTTTATATAAGCCAAGATAAACACTTGCATTGTGCAGTATTAAAAATAGAACAACCCCAATAGAACCATCTAATAGTATTCTGTCTCTACGTATATACTTTACGTATTAAAAAGAACAAAGTCCAATAGATTATTCATTATGCCCATAAAAAATATATATAAATGGATATATATATATATATATATATATATATATATATATATATATATATATATATATATATATATATATATATATATATATATATATATATATATATATATATTAGTACAGCGGCATAGCAGACCAATTGTTCAAATTGGTCTAAAAGCACCAAAATTGGCACACATGTAGATTAATATATTCTAAACATTTTTGGATATGGAGGCATTCAAGATTAGCCCTTAGGAAGATATGGCGGCCATTGTTCAAAATGGCCGCCATTTAACATTAGCGTCATTACATAGACTTCATTATGTGTCGTTAGTTTGGTGCTAGATGGGCCAAAATTCCCTTTTTTTACATCAGAATTAACATCAATAAATGTTTAACAGATATTTAGATGAATCTTCTCAAAAATGGCCCCCAAACTGGCCGCCATTTTGTGGAAAAAGTGGACATTTGATGAAGATTTCAATACTCAATGACATCATACCTCTAATAACCAGTACCTGATTTCAGGAACACACTTTAATTGCTCAAGTTGCTTTTTTATTTCAAATTGCTGGCAAAATTGCTAGTCAAAATAATACACAGAGTACGGGAAGTTTACAGTATGGTCAGATTGTAGTTATATAGTCGACCAAAAGCCCAGTCTCTAGGCACAGTACTTGTGTAATCCTGCAGTACATACATGTAATACAATAACGTAGATTTTGCCACACTATGTTAATTATGATTCCGAACTTTTCAAATCTGGTCACCAGAATTATGAATGTCTACAGATCATAATGTTGGTTAGCAAGTTTTCTGTCCCAATCTACTGGCATTCGCCTTCACAGAAACATAGACCAGTGCATTGCAGTGAAGCGTTCTTGCACTTGCAGCGGTTTTTGCAGCCTTTCTTGCATCCGCAAGACACCAGCTCATAGCAGGCCTTGGATGCCTCAGGGAGTGTGGTCCAGAGTGGTGTGTAGAGCCCATCATCACTCCGATGCCAGCCCCAGTCTGTTGGTGGAGGGAGCACGGGCGTTGGTACCAATGCCTGGCCCCAGACATGACCACCCTGAAGGGCAGATCTCTTCACATGCTGCTCCAGAGCAGCGTAGGTTGGCGGGATGTTCTGAACAGAGTTCGTCTTTGCAAAGAGCTGCTTTCTCGCCTTGTTGACGTCCTTGCATTTGCTTGTGCGGTCATACAGGAGTATGACAAACCTCTCGATGACATGCATTGTATCCTCTTGGATGCTTGTGGGTGCATTTGCCAGACTCAGCAGGGCATCAGTGAGTTCTGGCAGCGTGTTCCATGTTGCCCAGGCAGATTTCTTCCCATGTCCGACGAAGGCTGACACAGTATCACACCCTGTGATGGCATGAAACATTGGAAGAGCACATGCCTTCTCTGGACCAAGGGAGGAAGCTATTTCATGGGCTGCAATGTAGCGGTAGTTCTTGCCTGTCCCAAAGGCTACCCAGAGTTCGTCTCCAGCTGGTAGTTTCTGGACTACCATCACTGCTAGGACCACGACGTCACTGTCTACTGTTCGAACCTGTATCTGGTGGTGACCATGTTGTGCAGCATGTGCTACATGTAGCATCATGCGGGTGTCTGCCTCTTCTTGGTTGCATGGTGCGAGTGAGTTGACATCCTCTTTCTGTGGAACACAGATCACCTGCTCCCCATCAGTGACGACCAGTTCCTTGCCTTCTTCTTGAAAGGACTCTGCAAGCATGGGGGAGAGGTAGCTGAAGAGCTCCACTTTGTTGCTATCAACTCGCAGGAAACTTTGCCAATTTCCTGGTATGACTGCTGAGTCGACAACACGCCGACGTACTCCCTTTCCACGCTGTTCTCTGGTTGATGCCTTCAGGGAATCTGCTCTGTAGCTGTCCCACACAAGGTCAAGACGTGATACATGTTGGAAACGTTGTACAACGTATGGGATGAACACTTGCTGTGCATATTCCTCGAACGTGTTGGCAATACCCGGCTTCAACATCTGTACGATTACTGCTCCATCGAGGACAACAGCAGTGACAGTAGGAGCTTCAAACTGAGGCTCAGCATGGCCTTCAAGGCACACCAGCAAGTCACTCTTGCTCCCTAGGTACAGTCTCCCTCCGTCAGATAAAGCTGGAGGGCATTGCTGATTTTCATGCCTGAAGAACTCTTCTAGATTCCCATCACGGGTCTGGCAGCCGATATATAATCGTGCGAAGAGAGCAACATCATTCTTCAGAGATTTGACCTGTTCTTTTCCTTTGGGTATATTGGGTCCTCTCTTGGTCGCAAACAGTGGTAGCTTGTTCCAGTGGATTGCCACCTCAATGGACTTGGTTCTGTCCACGATGCATTCCTTTGAGAATGCTTCAAACTGGTCTTGGCCAATCTGCTTGGCGTTATGGACTGTTTCTATGACTGCAGGGTCTGCGATCTCCTTTGTGTCGAGCACCAGCAAGTCCTGACTGTCCTCCTCGAAAGGGTTGCCCAGCTCTTCAATGACGGCCACGAGTGAGCGCACATCTCTGGCAAAAGTGTTCTGCACACTTGGTGTCTCTTCGTGGTGACGTGTCTCCTCTTGATCGTGTGGATGCAGATTGAAGTCGTCAAATTCCACAATCACTCTAGCAACCTCCGGTCCGGCAACCATCCAGCGCCTCAGTGTAGTTGGATTGTCTGTGAGGCCGATGGCTCCTCCATCACCCTTGACATACGCGTTGTTCTGCTCATGTCCTTGGTCAAGAGGGATTGCTGAAAAGATCCTCTTGGTCTTCTGGACTGTGAAGTGTCCCTTGCTAAACTCTGTGAAGACGTCTGGATGTTTGTTTGCC